>NC_068362.1:24512627-24742627 GCF_020536995.1 Dreissena polymorpha
CATTGGTGAATGTTGCTCACACAACGCCATACTGAAAGTAATGTCGAATATATAAGCTAAATGAAAATAATGTATCAAAAAATTACAATATTAATGTGTGTTTAAAATAAAACGTTATATTATTTCATATATATTAAGCATTTGGGCAAAATTTCAACACATTACATGCTGTTGAATAGTTTAAAAGTAAGGAATCATGTAAAGTGTATTATTGTTGGTTTCTTTATTGTATATAAATATACGCGACTACTCAGCAACAAAGATAAGTTTTACAACATTTATTATTAAGAAGTATTGAAATGACATGCACGAAATAAGTCATGAAACGTTAAAGCTGTGAATGTGCAATGAGCACATCCCGACACCAGAGCCCGATTGAATTAGAGACACCCCCTGGGTGCCAACAAATCTACAGTACTATGAATTTTACAATTTAATATGTTAACATTGCTTTAAGATAATAAGATGTATGAATACATCTGATTATTGTAAAGCAATGTTAACGTATCAAATTGTAAAATTCATAGTATACATGTATTTATAAATTTTGGTTATTGTATGACCTTTTATATTACCTCAATGTTTGCGTCTTCCTACAGCACGACAGGTCTTCTTGTGGTTCGCACCCTGCACCATTCATGATGTCTGTTACTTCTTTTGTAGGCTTAAGCAAGTAACGCGGATGGAAGTTGACAACACGCAAGCCTTCTACACTTCTCACTCTAGAAATTGCTACGCCTAACTGCCCAGGTTGAAATATGGAGCGACAGTCGATTTCAACACTGAAATACACATATAACATTAAAATTGAACAGTTTTCACAAACTAATGATATTTATAATGTGTGTACATAGTTTCACATTATTGTTAAAAATCATTGTGTGCAATAAACTCCAATGTTAAAACAATGTTTATTCTATTCCGCAACTGGTCAGTCGTCATTAAATGAGATATGTGCTGCGCATGCGCAATCAGTGTGCTTACGCAATATGGCGGACGAGGTTCGCAATTCATTTTGGTAGAATATTTTTTCAGTTTGTGTACGCAGTTTAAGTGTGTGACACTTTATTTTATTTGCGTATAGTGTATCATTAAGAGTTTGTTTACGTTCGGATTTATAGTTTGGGTCCGTTTGGGCTGTTTTAATAGTAGTTTTTAAGCCATTTGTGTATCGCACGTGGTGCGTACTTAAATTGGAAAAATGGCAGACATTAACTCGCCGCAGACGAGTGCTAAAGATAAATGTGATAAAACAACAAAATAAACTAAAAAACCGGCAAACAAACAGTCTCTTTCGAAGAAAGAGACTCAGACTCAGAGTGATAAGCAAGATAAGCAAGTTATTGACTTGCTCATGGAAATGAAATGTAAAATGGACACATCGGAGGAGATGTTAAATAATGTTTGTAAGAAGGTCGAGGACCTGGAAAACAAGGAACAATATGAAGATTATGGAGGTTACGGTGAGGATTGTATTGATTTGGATGGAAACTATGATTTTGGTCAGGCTATTCCGACGCAGTCGGGCAGTAAAAGACCCCTTGAGGGGAGTAGGGATGATAATAACAATGCTAGAATAGAAAGTGACAGTCGTTTTTCTTTCCTTGCAAAAAGGTTTAAGGGTCAAGAGAAAACATCATCCGACATTGATCCAGTTCTAGCCGACAATATTACTGATCTGTTTCGTAAAGGCATGGATGATGATCAATACAATGATCTGTTGAAAGATGACAAGTTGGCGCGGCCAGCTAATTGTGACGGACTTGCGGTCGTCAAATGTAATCAGTTAGTTTGGGACTTACTGCCTCCAAATGCCAGAACAAATGACATAGATTTACAATCAAACATCGACTAAACCAAGGTAAGTCTCGTTTAATTATTTAATTATTGTTAATTTTTGTTAAAATCCTTAACAATAATATATACAATGCAAAAAAACAAATTTCATTTAAATGTTTTATAGTATTGAAATAAATATTTATTTGGTTAAGTTTAATTATTGTTTCATGTAAAAAATATTATACACGGTATAGACATAATTATGTTAACTTCAAATTAGTATTGAATTGTTTTATTATTTAATGTTCATATACATATATAATTATGAATGCATTTTCTCCAATGTCATTCCCTGTGACTTGTGAAATGTCAGAGCAAATGCAGGTTTCAATGGGAAATTGCTCTCGTTCGGCAGTAACTCTCTTATCCTTTGGATTGAACACTGAAATAACAGTACATTTATGTGGAATGTTTGATGGCATGGAACAGGAATAAAAAGAATAATATATATTTTCAGTTATTATTTATAATTATTAATACAACATGATATAGCACAACGCATAGGTTAGTAAAAAGCATTTATAAGCCATAATGAAATATACATGTAATTTACATTTATATTTTATTATGACTTAAAAAACTTTTTACTGACCCTGCACGCTATGGGATATGGTGTGTATTTTAATATTGGCTGAGAGGGGTAGCTCAACACTACATTAATTGGTGAATTTCACACATAGTGGGGTTTCATTACGTACATGTGAAAAATATTTTATTACTAAGTAAAATTTCTTCACCAAGATCACCTATAGCAGTAAGCTTAAATAAATTTAATAATGTGACATTGTGTACAGGTATATCCATGTCATAATTTCATTTTTATGATCTGTGTGAAAATATAATGACTCATATGGATATATACAGTATAAAATGTGACAATAATAGCAAAATGGCATATGAGTGTTAAAAAGATAAGTAAACAATGATCACCCGTAAATAAAATTTAGGAATTTCTCTGGTGATGTTTACCGGGAAACTCTACTACAACCTTTCAGCAGTTAATGCTTGCACTATGCCTGTTACACCATTTACACGTGTTTCACTCAATGTGTGGATTATAAGCACAGGGCATTCGTTTTTCATCCACAGCATTTTGGGTGCTACTATTCTATCCAAGTCTTTGCATGTCCCTGATCTTTTGCAAAAAACTCAAATAAATCACCTGGATGTTTCAATCATTGCAGTTCGGTTATAGTCATCGACTAATGCATTGGTGGGGAAAGCTTTGTGCTTCGTGCTGATCTTCTTGAAGACAGAGGCCTTGATAACGAGTTCAAAAATGCACTTACTTCGTCACTACAATTTCCTTCAAACACACTCTGAACTGTAGAAGTTAGAAATATCTCGCCTGATTTTGTTCGCATATTCTGATCAAGAACTATCTTGTGCCTGAACACATCATCAAAGGAATTGCAATCGAAACAGTATTCACCAGTGCCATTGTATTTAGGTTGACCACTGGTGGAAGTTGATAAAAATCACCACATAAAACAAGTTGAATGCCACCAAATGGTAAAATGTTTTTTTTAATTTTACACACATTGTATATGGTATCCAAAGTCTTCCTGCTAATCATTGAACACTCGTCTATTATTACACAGTCTATTTATGTTAAGTTTTCAAATGCTGTTTGATATTTCGGATTAAAACGTACAATGTTTTCAATTTTTTCAGGCTCATGTCGCCCGTCTAACAGACCGAAGAACTTGTGAACCGTGTTGATACCATAGGGCCTTCCACTACCTGAAAATATATATAAACACACATAATTACACAATGACAAATGGGAAATGCTATGTTAGTAATACCTTATATATATATATATATATATATATATATATATATATATATATATATATATATATATATATATATATATATATATATATATATATATATATTGTTCAAGTCCATTGGAATAAGGGCTCAATTTATTCAAGTTCATATAATTTCTAATTAAAAAAATATTTGCAGGATACATTTCATAAGAATTATATACATATAGACTTGATGAATATGTTTTGCAAACCGTTATGATTGTACAAGCATTTCATTTAATGCGACATTATGCATCACAGTACACATATGGTACAATAATTTACAAAGCAGCTTATTAAATAATCAAAATATTACCGTATACTGCACAGGCTATCCCGGTGGAACATGCCACCTGAACACAGGAGCCTTTGCTGTATCCCAAATATGTACCGTTGCACTCACATGAAAGAAATACACTAATATTGCCGATATTTGATTGCTTTCGTTCTTTAAATTTTCATACCGCAAATGTTTGTTGACAATTTGTGGGCGTGTGCGTATACTTAAACCAGGCTCGCATCATAACTTATTGTAGCGTATCAATATACCGGGAACCATGAAGCGATTTTCATCTGACCAATCAAGTTTTGTTTTACAAACGGTAACGAACCATTATCAGAAGCATGCCGAATCGTTATAGCTGTGAAAAATCAACACTACCATTAATGAAAAAAACTACTTTCAACATTTATTGTTGTAATCAAGAGTTATTTGTTTAACTGTTTTGTTAGGTAACATTATAAAAAGTGTCATTAACACGGGTGCTAATAAATAACATACTTTGCCAACAAAGCCAAGAATTTGTGAAAAACGTCTTCATCGCTGTGTGCAGACCTGTGTCGCAGTAAGAAAATTCGTCAATTTTTTTATGAAAATTGCTTTGTTTTATGTACTTACACTGATGTCCTGTGAATATAGGTTATGTTTTTAAGGAGATAAATGTGTTGACTATCGATATTCTGTGTGCATATTTCGTTGATTGCATTCGTTTGAGAGATATGGACCTTTATTTAGACAAGGGTGTTAAATGATATTTTGACAGTTGCATCCCTTGTATATATATATATATATATAATATATATATATATATATATATATATATATCTATATATATATATATATATATATATTTATTTATATATATGATATATATATACAATTACAATTCCTGGCTGGCGATTAAAAATAAGATTCCCATGAAATTGGCGATTGAAAAAATAGACCCTATGCTTTACAAATGCACACTGTAAATGCCTGTTTCCAGGCAGTATAAATCGGTATTCGTATAAATCGCCAGAAACATCGCTAAGATTACACAGATAACACCCTTACCGGAAAGGCCCCGGGGGATAATGACGACCACCTAGGTCGATTATCCACATGGCTAATGTCTTAATTGGTCACGCTTTACACTGCGACCAGACTTTTCGAACATTTGGGTTACTTGGCGATTTACGTGATAACTGAATCACAGAATCGTGCCGTGTAATGACCTATGCTATAGATGTTACGATTCAACGTTTTCGAATCGACCAGTACGGAATTGACATTTAATCAGATGGGCGGAGTTATGGCATTGACATAGCCACTATAAACTAATTTCCCAAGAAACAACGATTTTGATTGCCTAAAAAAGTAGATAAGGGTAATTACCCTTCACGATCGCTATGCGACTTGAAAGACCGATTTAGAAAGTGAGTTGCAGATTCCGGGAAAATGGATGCTGCGAACGAAAATCGAAAGTCGAAGCTACAGAAATTAACACAATTCTTTAGAAAAGAAAGCGGACAGAATAATGTAACTCAGGGAATAACCAAATGTAAGGTTCGCGATCGGAGGAGGTCTAAAATAGTGCAAACATGAATGCAGAATCGGAAACGTCTACCTGTCAAGTATCACGGTTTCGCCGTGAGTCTCACTGATTTTGAAATGCAATGACGGTCTAATGCTGACTAAATAATTTCTAACGCATTTCTTCAAAAACAAAAAACAAAAACAAGTAATGTTTGGGTGCATTACCACTCCGAAGCGTCCAAGGTCAGAGACTTCGGTGTGTAGCGGTAACCGCTATGAAGTCCTATCGGACTCACGCCCATCTGAAGAGCATCTTAATGACACGATGGACTTCGAAGACAACATGTCAACAACACTCCCAGTGAGGCGAACTACAGTTAAGAGACGAAGATATTCAACGAATGGCGGCTCCCCGACCACAATTTCTGGGCATTCGCGGGAACGCCTTACTGCAGAAACCAGTAACGGACATTCAGATAGCGGCAGTGACATTAAAAATTTACCCGGTTCGAATTTCTCAACAATGAGGAACTATTTAAGATTTTAAAGACAGAAACGAAAATTAACTCTATTCCGTGCGGTGAAAAAAATAAACGCCTATGTCGTACTGAAGCAGCCTGGAAGTGTCAGATCAAGGTTTGAATTTGTTGACGACTGTGGCATATGGGAGGCTGGTACCACTGTAAACCAGTATTGGGTATATACCGAAAGCAGCGGCATTAAACCTGTTTACAAACACAACGGGGTATATTGTTCCAAGAACCAGATTAACAAGACAATCCAATATGTGCCATATGACCCTCAACCGGAATCAATATGTAGACTGCATCGATACTATGCGAAGTTAAAGAGTGACTCCTCCTCAAGACGCATTTCAATCGTCGCAAAAGCCACCGGCAGCTTGATCCATCTGCATCTGAAATGTGTCGCCGAGTATTTAGGAGCCCCAACAACGATTCAAACACACGGAAATGCCAAATCAGAGGAATCATTAAGCGAACGAATTCCGAAATATTCCGTATGGCTTCAAACAAAGTACACGAAGGACGAAAAACAGCCACTCAAGTAGTGAGTGACATGGTCACCGATGACAGCTTCCAAGCACCAAAATCTGCCAGACAAGTTAAGACAAAATATATAATGAAAAAAGAAAATTGAAAACATCCCGAAAAGATCAGATAATGTAGCCGACCAAGTTTGAAGTGTTATATCAGATTTAAATAACAATGACTTCGTACAAGAAATTATTTGACCAAAAATAACGACCCTGTTATAATACTATATCATAAAAATCAAATTTTAGATCTTAAGCGAAAATGGGAAGAAAACAGCGGAAGTGTTATCGGAATCGACAGGACATTTAACATCGGCAGATTTTATGTCACAGTGTTGTCTTTTAAAAATCAGTAAGTCACAAGAATAAAAAAACAACCAATTTCCAATCACAATGGGCCCTATATGTTTACAATTTAATGGACAGGAACACGCATATTAAACCTTCTTTGATCATATTCGAAATAAATTAGGTACTGACAACTTCACGTTTGGAACGGACGACAAAACAGCTATAAAAAACGCACTTCAGAAAAGATTCCCGAAGTCGACTGTGCTTCTATGTACAAAACATTTAAAGGATAACATAATATATCGGATGAAAAAGGAGGGCATGAGTGAACCAACACAAAAGCAAGTGATTGATTCCATTTTCCATCCTTCATGCGGATTAGTATTAAGTGCCGACGACGTTCAATTTAGCCAGCGAGCAGATGACGTAAAACAGATAATAAGTGATAATGCCAATTTCTCCAACTACTTTGAACGACATTTGATACCAAAATTGAAAAATGTGTATATATGCCATTAAAACAAAAACAAATATCACAACTATGGACAAATAACAATGCCGAATCCATCAACAACCGACTTAAACAAGAAACTCAACATAAAATCAAGAAACTCAACACAAAATGTTATCAATCCAAAGTGCAATCGAGTGTATTTCGAACATTATTAAAGCTCACATGAACGACTTACGCAGGTCACTGTATGGATCCGGAAATTACTTATTATTTGATGGATACAGAAAACACTTAATGAACGAAGCTGATTGGAGAAATAAAAACCCAGATGAAAAAAACGCAATTTTCAACAGGTTTCTGACGCGATCGTATTTTTAAACCAATTACCTCAGGCTTTACTTTATCCCGTAATGGAACTCTGAAATTGCGAACTCCACGGCACAATTCATGCAAGAATCCGGTCAGCGAAAACGTCCGACTGCAGAATGAACGACCACAATCAAATTCAAATAATGTTCAAGATATTTTTCATTGAGTGACGGTCGAAAGGACGGACAAATTGACTGACGGACGAACGAACAAACGGATAAAGGGACCGACGAACAAACACAAGAAGGAACGCACGAACGAACGAAGAAACAAATGGACAAATGAAGGAACGAACGGACGATCGAAAGAAGGGACGAACGAACGGGCATACGTAGGCACGAACGTAGGCACAAAGAGGCGGACGTAAAAACGACTGAACAAACGAACGAACTAACGAACGAATGAATGAACGGGCGTACCTACGAACGTACTGACGAATTGACGAACGGACGGAAGGACGGACGAACAAACGGACAGACGGACGAACGGTAGAAGGGACGAACGGACGAATGAGGGACGAACGAAGGAACGGGCGGACGAACGAAGGAACGGACGCACGAAGGAACGAACGGACGGACGAAGGAACGAACGAACGGACGGACGGACGAAGGAACGGAAGAACGTTAGGACCGACAGACGAACGAACGGAACGAACAAAGGAACGGATTGAGGAAGGACGAACGAACGGACGGACGAACAAACGGTATAACCAAGGAACGAACAGACGGACGCACGAAGGAACGGACGGACGGATGAACGAACGAACGGATGGACGGACAAAGGAAAGAACGAACGGACGCACGTACGGGCCGACAGACGAACGAATGAACGGATTAAGAAAGCGTCGAACGAACGGACGGACGAACAAACGGTATACGAAGCATACGAACGGACGCACGAAGGAACGGACGAACGAAAAAACGGACGAACGAACGGAGGAACGTGCGGACGAAGAAGCGGACGCATGACCGTTCCGACCGACTGACGGGCGACCGAACGAACGGACGGACGAAGAGACGAAGGACAGACGAACGAACGGCAGAACGAAGGAACGAACGGACGGACGCGCGAAGTAACGGACGATCGAACGGACGAACAAACGAAGGACCGAGCTGACGAACGAAAAGTATGGAACGTACGGACGAAGGAACGAACGAACGGACCGACGAACAAATGTCCGCACGAACGTACAAACGGCATAACGAAGGAACGAACGAAAGAACGAACAGACGGACGGAGGGACGAAAGAAGGGACGGACGGACGAAAGTTTTCAAGCCAAAATTACCTGTGCCCATTGCATTGCGACTGCTCCCACCCCTGACCTGGCACTGACTTCGTCGATTTCAGTCCCAGCAGAACCTAACCTGTGGTACTCTACAAAACACTACAGGAAGAGGAAGCTGGAGGCTGAGCAGGCAGGGGAGTTCCGGGGACAGTACAACAAGAAGTTGCCATACCGCAGCTGTAATAGACGAATTCTTCCAACAGAGGTCCAAGCAAGAAGTGCCGGTGCCCGTTGCACCGGCACCATTAGTACGATTTGTGACTGCTCCCGCCCCTGACCTGGCACTGACTTCGTCGATTTCAGTCCCAGCAGAACCTTACTTGCCGTACTCTAAAAGGCACTACAGGAAGAGAAAGCTGGAGGCTGAGCAGGCAGGGGAGTTCCGGAGACAGAACAACAAGAAGCTGTCATACCGCACCTGTAATAGACGAATTATTCCAACATATAAGTTCAAGCCAGAAGTGCCGGTGCCCATTGCACCGGCACCATAAGTACGATTTGTGACTGCTCCAACCCCTGACCTGGCACTGACTTCGTCGATTTCAGTCCCAGCAGAACCTTACTTGCCGTACTCTACAAAGCACTACAGGAAGAGGAAGCTGTTGGCTGAGCAGACAGGGGAGTTCCGGAGACAGCACAACAAGAAGCTTAATTATCCGGTTCTGTGCTTTGGACTATAAATATCAACTGTGAAAGTAACAATGAAAAAAACAACATCTTAATGCTGCCTAGCCTTTATTGAGCATTACACAGTGATTATTTCTTTTGTGTTTTGCTTATATTAAAGCTAGAAGGTCCCAAGCCTAAGCTTATGGTACATGTCATAAGTAGTGACATATGCCTTGAAAAGCAGAGGGAGAATCAATTGTGTTAGATGAAGCATTAAAAAAACAATAGTGCCCATCACACAAACATGATGTAAACTAATTACTTTTACAAGATGTGTCTATATTTTGGGCGATTTTGGAGGATTTGGGTAGATTTATGTAGTATATGCGACAGGCAGTTCGAGTTGATTTTTGAAATTGGATAGTATGGCAACAAACAAATAAACATAAAAAACGTAAATCAAGTTTGATCTAAAGGACAATAACATATACTACAACGATAACATGCATGACCACAATTTATTCAGTAGCAGAATAGTAAGAAAATAAATCAACTTGTACGTGGTGTGTAACCCATATTTATTCAAGTAATTTCTTATTAGGAAATAACATATTGTCACGAGTTAAGATGAAGCATTTATAAATAAAAGTGCCCGTCACACAAACATGATTTTTTTAAGCTTTGTGTAGCTTTAGGTCAATTTTGGGTAGATTTGGTAAGATTTGGGTAGATTTAGATAACTTAATGGGCAGGCAGTTTGAGTTGATTGTTAAAACTGTTGAATACGGCAACAAACAAATACACATAAAAATGTAAAACACGTTTGATCTAAAGGACAATAACTAATACTACAGCGATTACATTTATGACCACATTTTATTGGGTAGCCAGATCAGAAATCAATATGCGAAGTGGTGTGTAACCTATATTTGATGTTTATTGGGGAATTACACAGGTGGATAGCGTGTGGCTATGATATTAATGAGTGAAAACATCGTTTTGAATGATAAATAATCAAATTATGACGAACAATTAACTTTTCTGAAACAAATAATATTTTAATATATATGCAACAAGGTATCATAGAGACACGCTAACCACCTGCATGTGGAAAATTACATATCGTGCCGAGTAAAGATGAAGAATTAAAAGAACAATAGTGCCCATCTCACAAACGTGATGTAAAATATTTATTTGTATACATTTTGTGTAGATTTGGGTCAATGACGGGAAGATATTGTCAGATTTTGGTAGATTTGGGAAGTTGAATACATATACTACAACGACAACATTTATGACCAAAATATATTGGGTATCGGATATTGGGTCCTAGTGGCCAGAACAGAAATCATTTTGTAAGTGGTGGGTAACCTTTATTTATTAAAAGTAATTTTATTTGGAAATAAAATATTGTCACGCGTAAAGATGAAGCATTAAACAAAAACAGTGCCCATCACACAAACATGATGTAAAATAATTATTTTTACAAAGATTTATGTAGATTTGGGTCAATTTGGGATGATTTGGGTAGATTTGGGTAATTCGTGTTTTCCGAATGTTGACACATTCTTTGAACAAATTCTGTCTGAACATTTGCAAAATAAACAGCACGTCTGCATGTGAACATCTTGAAACGACCCAGATTATATCCCCAACTAAATAGCCGAAATTGCTTGGGGCCGAATCAATCTGCTAATATAACAATAACAATACTTTTTTTGTGTTCACGCAATAAGAAAACTAACGAGAAAAAATCATGACAATATTGTTCGTTTTTTTAGTAGACTTTCAGCATCTAGATCTAAATCATTTGCCATTTGCAATAATCATTAAAATAGGGTAAAAATCGTTGATATAATACAAGGATACGGTCTTGCATTCCTCACGAGCATGTTTACATCGTACTGCGCATGCGCAGAACCTGTTGTTTTCCTGTAAATCTTAACTTTCTCACGGTCTTGCAATTCTCGCGCGACAACGGTGTTTATAATCATTGTTGCCCGGTGCATCGATATTTATGTAAGTGATGCATGTTTTCACCAAACAAAATAGGCATTTAACAGATATTTAAACAAACAGGTTCGAATGGCATGTTCTTTTTATATGTACAATGATTAAAGACTGTCACATCAGGTCTGACAAACAGGGACATTTAATAAAAATTCTCTACATACTACAAATATATATACAAGGGATACAACTGTACAATTTCCAACACAACACCATGATCTGAACAAAAGCAAAATAATTGCTTCCAACAGCAATAGTTGCACCAAATAAACAATATAGCAATAGCCAAGACATTTATCTTTCAGAATATAACTATCTTTATAGCAGTTAATGCGTAAATAGTTTTCTTTAATACGAAAGTTTCATGAAAAACTGTAAAATGTTCGAACTCGGACAAAAGTGTGCACAACCACTTTGACACATTTTGTTCCATAATTTAATAATACTGAGCAATTTAGCAAATTTTACCGTGTTTTATAATCCAAATATAATGTATGAATCAAAGTAGACAACTTTTATGATGGCATGTAACTGCATATGTGTAAAACACCGTAAATCTTTATTTTTTTACATTATCTACAATCTTCAAGCATGTGTACATGCAAGTTGTTAAGTAATGTAACACGCAACGTGATTGGTTAGCTGTTTCATGCAGTGGAGAATTAACCAATCAAATTGCATGTTTGAAATACATGAAGTGTAATATCTAAAATGAAAGTAGACTATTGTTATTGTGACATTAAAGTGATTTTATACGAATTTCGAGCAAAATATCACAGTTAAGTGTAATTATGTTATATTAAACTATAAACAGAAACTAGCAAATGAGTATGTACGTTCAAAAGGGGTTAGTTTTAAAGGAATATGGAAATTACAACTAGAAATATCAGTTTTCAGTTGTGCACACTTGTGTCGCAGTTAGGATTTTTGAGCTTTTTTGCATGAAAGGTATCGTTTTAATTTAATGAATGATCGTAGTTTATTGCCAAGTGTATTATTTTCTGAAAGATAAATGTCTCTGCCTTTGGTATACCGTTTAGTTTGTGTAATTAATGCTTTTTGAAGAGATATTTTTGCTTTTGTTCAGACCATGGTGTTGTGCAGGAAATTTGACAGTTGTATCCCTTGTATACTGTTATATAGTATGTAGGTTGTTTTCTTAAAGATTCCTGTGGTCTAACACATCGACAATCATCTGATAATTACATTTTTCTCACAAGTACGAATGGTGTCGAGCGCGACACGACTTTTTGTAAACACTATTTCAAAGTTATGCTAAATATTTCACGACTGGTAAATTATTAAATAGACGACATATTGGTTCAGAAATTCGATGGAGTGCTTCGCAAGTGGCAATCATTTTGCAGTGTCTTATAATAAAACATTTTGTCACCCACTTACCTGATATTGCTTCGTTAGCCATATTTCTTTTCGTCAGAAGGATACGGTGCTCTTGTCAGAAGTATATAATTTTGACGGTGAGCGGACTAGTTGTGGGTATCGTGCTATATATTGCTGGCGTTCATTATCAAAGTAGGGACATGTCATTAAGTAATGTTTTTCTGTACCTAGCTGGTTTGCATTGCATAGGTGGCATAGACATTCATCAAAATGGATGCCTTCATAACGGCAAGTTTCTACAGGGAGGGAATGGTTGGCGGTGTGGAATCGAAAAATGTACGAGGATGCTTCAGTGTCTATTTTGGTAAGGTATTGCTCAAGTTCGTGGTTTCTTTTAAAACTACTGTAAATTCGCCATTTATTACTTATTTGTAATTCAGCGTGCCAGGTTTGTTTGAATTGGTCTATAAACGTTTGCTTGATGAGTAAGTGGATATTATTGTGTGTTATGTGTGCTTGGTTATCCCATATGTCAGGCCTTCCAGCGGAAGTAAGGATTGCTTTCTTTGCCTGAAACAATTCTACTCCGGAAGGATATCATTCTGGTTTTTATGTTAATGCTGAGTGGATAGAGACCTAATTCACCATATAAAAATTTTATTGGTGTTGACATACGTGATTTGGTAATTTTTCTCATGAAGTCTTTGTGTTCTTTTTCTAATAGTTCTAAATTCTCATAACCAAAGACTTCAGAGCCGTAAGTGAGTATAGGTAGAGCAGTGTGGTCAAAGAGTTTAATTGTTAGGTCAATGGGTAGTTTTGCATTGTTTGTATGGGTCCAAAGAAGGTGCATGGCTTTTGCTGCTTGTTCTTTAACATGTTTACGTGCATTCAAGAAAGAGCCATTACTAGAGAAAGTTATTCCTAGATAATGATATGTATTTGTTATTTCTATGCTATTGTTGCCACATTTAAATTGGAAATTCATTGTTTGTCTTGCGCCAAAGACAACTATTATTGTTTTGTTAAAATTGACATCAAGGTGCCAGTTTTTACAATAATTATTAAAAGTATCGAGACTCTTTTGTAGATCTTCAGCTGTATTGGATACAATGACCGTGTCGTCTGCGTACAGAAGGATCAGGAGCCTAAGCTATGATACTGCAGTATTGGGATCACCAAGTTCAATCCCATTGGATCCATTTGATTGCAGGTATGAATGTAGGTCAGTCAAGAATAACGAAAAAAAGCACTGACGATAGATTTTCGCCTTGTCTGATCCCAATTTCTGATAAAAAGAACTCAGAGTATGAACTGTTACAGGAGATACATGATTTTATGTTATTATACATATTTTGAATGACCCTAATAAAGTTACCATTGATATGTGTGTCAAGTAATTTATGCCAAAGTCCAGCTCTCCACACTTTTTCGAACGCCTGTGAGACATCTATAAATGTGCAGAGTAATTTTTTTGTTTGCGTTTTTTACGATATCAATTAGAGCATGTAAAGTAAAAATATTGTCTGCACAGGAGTAGCCCTTGCGGAGGCCAGCCTGGTTTTCGTCTAGTATATTATTTAGTTCTAAAAAGGAGTTCAGCCTTTGGTTTAATACTGAAGTAAACAGTTTCCTCAAACAGCTAAGGATTGTTATAGGTCTAAAGTTACTCGTTTCATTGGGGCTGCGTTTGTTTTTGAAAATGGGTATTATAAATCCCTCAAGCCATGTCAGATGGATAATCCCTGATTGTAACACACACTTAAATAGTTTACAATAAAACGGAAGCATTATATCTTTTGTAGACTTAATGTATTCATTTAGTATCTGGTCAGATGGGCTAGGTGCTTTAGAATTTTGTAATTTTGTTATACATTTGAGTATTTCGCTTTCAGTTACTTCTGCATTTAGGAAATCATTTGTATCAGGGATGATTTCAGATTCATATTTGAAACGATCATCATAAATAGAGGAAGTATTGATCTCTTTAAAATGTTCATAAAATAGCTCAGTAGATGGATCGTTTGTTTCTTTAGCTTTGGGTTTAAGACTTCTAAGGAATTTCCAGTATCGTTTGGGGCTTTTTTCATTCATCACCCTTAGTTTAACACTGGAATACTGTTTTTCTCTTTTCATGTAGAAGTTAATTGTTTTTTTCATAGTTTTTACTATCATTGTTTAGTTGCAGTTTATTATCATGGCTTTTTGAGTTATTGTATCTTGCTTTAGCCTCAAGATACTTCTCCCTGGCTTGGTGACATTTTGGGCCAAACCATGATTTATTGTTTTGAAATTTGGTTTTGTAAGAAGTTCCTTTATTGGGAAATGTATCTGTGGCAGCTTTGTGAAAAATGCTCTGTAATTCATGTGTTATATAATCTAGGGTTTGCTTTGACTGGGGTAAGGTGTTAAGGCTAGAATATATTTCATCAAGCCGTGACAAGTCAATGTTGCTTATGAGTTGAGCTGATTGGTCAGGTTGCCAAGGTGGGTAATTTGGTGTTTTTGGTTTGTCTGATTTTTTCACATGGGGCAGAGTAAGGTCAATTTCCCAAGATAAAGCATTATGTCCATCAGAGTACAGTGGGTCAGTCTCTATAATTTCAAAGTTATTTATAAAGCTAAAACTTTCAGCTGTTGCTAGCACATAATCAATTACTGATTTGTCTCTAACTGTATAGGCGCCGGTGGTTTTGTCCTTAAACAATCTGCCATTTAATATAAAACTGTTATTATTTTTACAAATGTCAAGTAGTAAGAAGCCATGTAAATTGGTGTGTTTGTCCATGGAGTTTCTGGTCAAAAGAATTGAAAGATTTTATAGAAGAGTGTGTTTGTAAAGATCGTTTTGCAGTTCTAGGTCAATTCAAAAAAAGTTCATTAGTATGATGGTCGGGTAAGGTGTAGTCTCTAAGTGTGCCTACCCTGCTATTCGCATCACCAGCTAGGAAAACATACGTGTAGTTATTGCAATATGTGGTTACTTCATCTTCTATAATGCTCAATTTGTCAGTGTTAAAGAACCGCGAGTTTTCAGGGGTTATGTACATAGTTCCAATGATTATATCTTGTTCCAGACCAGAGATTTGCTTATCAATTTTCAACCAAAGGACATAATCTGTCGAATTTTGGAGTTACAAAGGGGGACAAACAGTCTCTGATATAAACCCCAATGCCTCCAGGCTTTCTTTTATATGCTTGTGAACGGTGCTTGTACAAAAAGATGAACTTTGGTATATCAAGGATAACTGTCAAGTCAGCATGCGTTTCACAGACACAAAAAATATCATAAGTGTTTATAAGTTCTACAAATTCGGGTATACTGAAGTGTTTTCTTCAGCCCACTCACATTTAAACTTCCTAATTTCGTGCAATTTTTTTCAGATGCGGGTCATAATGTCATCCGCTGGGTTCCTAGTTGGCAGTACCCGGACCGTGTGTGTTACTAGGAATATCCCACGGCCATTGAATTGTAGTCGAGGGCTTGGATGCCGGATAATGTCAGGACGTGTCGGGCTGGCAACTTGGTGGTTTCCTGCTGGGAGCGTGTTGGCGAGGATTCCTTTTCCTAGACGGCGAGGGAGATTGTTGTTTACGTTGCGTTCTACGCCACAAGAGACCAGAAGAAATTCTAGTGAATTAGGATGATGTTTCAACATTGCCGGTCTTGATCGATAAAAATGGATATGATGTGTTATAATATGTTATATATGTATCGATATCAAAACAGATATCGATTTGGATTTGCGTTTTTTAAATTAAATTTAGGTATTGTAAACTATTGGAAACTAATCGATACAAAGATAATTAACTAATTCTGATTAGCACAGAAATTACTCATATTCTTACTCATATATCTATTTCTCTTCAATTATTATGTTTCATTATGTAACATGTATATCGTCAAATAAATACAATATCGAACCGAGTTTTGTGTTTCACATTGGGGCCGTATTGACCGACTTAAAAATGACTTTGGGGACGTTTTGACCAAAGTGGGGCCCTTTTGACTCGTTTTAACTAGGGGACGGTTTTACCTGGGGCCGTTTTTACTATCTACCTTACTTATAGCTAAATGTATCGATTAAATTCATTAGTTGAACGTATCTCCTTTAGCCAATCAAATAGCGCAGTTTATCACTTAATTTACAGTCAATGAAGCGTGCAGTTTAGCTGGCGAAGGTTATATCGTCTGTACACATGCCAATCACACAATCGACAGCTTTTTATGGCTTAAATAGGGGCATATGACAGGAAATACACAAGTTGATTGAAACTGTAAGGTACGGTGGCATAAAGGGGGCATAGGCAATATTTTATTTGACAGTCTCTATGACGTGCGCACGTCGTAGCTATGAAGTCATAGAAATAGTAAAATAAAATATTTCCAATGTCCCCTTGATGCCGCCGTAGTAAGGGGCTCATTTTTGTTTAAATCGTATCTAGCCAGCCAGCTGGGAGGGGTGGGGGGGCTTTAGCCCCTTAGCCCCCATCTATATACGCCTCTGAATTAATACGACTTTTAACGTATAGCGAGTCATAATCGCATTTATTATTATTATTATAAATTTTAATATCGCAAATATTTCCAATAAAAACCGTAGCTTAATGTGCGTAATTGGTCAAACTTATGTTGGTATATACACGCGCAGTTTCTGTCAATGTGCCTGTACCACGTGACGTCTCGTTTTTCGGCTATGTGTGGGACAATCGGATGTCAACAAACCATCGCTTCAGGTAACGTTTTTGATAATTTCTTCATTAATTCAAAACCATTTTCAAAAAAACAAAGACGAGAGCCCGGTCATTGTCAACATACACAACTGTGTTAAAATTGCGCAAAATTAATTTAGTATTTTTTTCTAAAAAGTGCAACCGCGCGTTTGAAAAGACACGAATTGAAATGCTATGTGTGGTATATTTTTTATTCAACCAACAAAAACGTTCATTATAATATTGTCGAAGGTTTAAAAAATAGGGCGGACATTGTAATTCTTCATAGAGAAGCTACATACATAGTATGTTTGCACAAATACTTCTGATTCGGAGTGTGTGCTTAAAAATGCAATAATGCTATGTGTGGGACACGTTTTTGAAATGCTATGTGTGGTAAACAAACTAAACTAGAGAATCGAAAGATTGACATAAACATCAATGATATTTTAAGTCTGTCTAAATAACAAAAGTTGGCCAATAAAACATTGTTGGTACTGTTTTGCGTGCATAAAATATGATAATCACGACGTTCATGTTACTCAAAATTATCATGATTGTCGATAATTTATATTCATATTTTTTACTTGTAGAATGCCATTTGTTTGGGAACAGTGTGGTAGAGAGGATAGAACACAGTCGGGAATCTCCAAACACAAAGCCACCCACGCACGAGAAGGAAAACATTTATGTTGCGGCAAACCTTTTCTTGTGTGTTTGTATAAAATTGATTGTTACAAAATGTTAAATTTTCAGTTACTTGTTACTTCAAACTAAGGCACTTGTTTTATACACACAATCGTACGGATTGTTTTTGCAAGGTGTCATGTGAATATAATTGTAACAAAATTACAAAAAGTGTTATTGAACTTATGGCTGTGTGCTTTTCATCAGGAATGTGTAAACAAATTAGACCGTAACGAGAGTTCTTAAATAAGCATAAAGAGATAATACAGCATTATTTAAACAAATAGACAAAAGTATCAATAACTTATTTTTCTGTAAAATCATGTATTCGTATCAAAATCCTATTGAGCTATCTTATGTATCACGCATGAAATTTTTTTTTTTTTTTTAAGTTTTACAGTTTATTTCATGTGTATTTTGTTCTTTTCAGGGAGATTAAAGTATTTTTGGAAGCACCTTCAAAAGACGTACTGGTATCTTGATCAATGAAAAGTTGTCATATATAGTTAATGTTCAAAATTTTAAAAGACTGTTTTGTTACCAGATGGTGAAATTATTGCAGTGAAAGAAAACAATCAAAGTAAACATTAAATACACATTTGACAATTCAACCAATTGAACAACATGTATTGTTCATTACTTGGTGCGTTGGTAACAAGATCTTGCAACCCCTTTTCATGACCGGGTCGAATGAGTTTTTTCATTAAACATCTTACACTATTTTCAGTTATTCAGATTTCATTTGAAATTGAGTTCATGAAGTATTAATACAATTGAATATGTTCGTTGGTATAATAAATCCCCAAAGCCAAGACTTTTTGCGATGCTCGTTTGTTACGTGTTACTTAGATCATGTATATGTTTGTATAGCAAGATTTGTTACTTTGCGAATACTGATGTACTTCTTTATGTTTTGGAGCTTTAATTTCTATTGTAACATGTGCATGTTGGTTTTAAAGCAATGTTATTATTAATGAAGTGTTTATTTTGAAATACTTAATATATTCATATAAAGATGATATTGGAAACTAAATGAACTTAATAGACCACAAACAATCATCATTGGATTTATATTGTTATTTGTTATGAAACATTTGTTTTATTAACATATATACTCAGATGTTATATTCATCTACTCAATTTCATTAATAACATAAATACAAAACACATACATATACACAAATATCAATACATACACTTTGTTTTGATTATGCCAAAATACGTATTAAATGGTATGTTTGCATAGTTAGTTGAAAAAGCTTTCCGTAAACATCACAGAATGAAGCTGGGTCCGTCTCTGTCACTTGTCGCATAACACATTTCGTGTGGTTTGATGGTGTTCATCTAATTCTAACACAGCTTCACGCCTTAAAGCGTTACAAATCCTTCGACTAATCCTTGTCAAGTCTGAAAAACAACAGAAGTAAAACCCATTTTAAAGCAATTGCTTTTACTTTCTTTATCATTCATTTATAAAAAAGGACCGAATTTAATAATCAGGCAGAAATATCAATCATGATATTTATTTAAAGACAATAAGCCAAAAAAAATCATATTATAGTTCAACATAACGTGTTTGTTAAAAAAGACCATTGGTTGGATAACAATTACGCAGTGTATTTTATTTAAAATTTATGTTCAATTAAACATAAATTGTTTAAACATTACACAATTACTACACAATCAGTATTCTATCATGTAACATTTGGTTAATTTGATATATTTTCAGTACAGACTGAAGTATATGTTTTGGATTCTTACAAAACTGTGTTCAGATTAAATGCAGAACTGACGGGAAAATTCTTGCATACCACACATAGCATTTCAAAAATGTGTCCCACACATAACATTATTGCATTTTTATACACAGACTCCGAATCAGATGTTTATGCGCAAACATACAATACATGTAGCTTCTCTATGAAGAATTACAATGTCCGCCCTATTTTTTTTAAACCTTCAACAATATTATAATGAACGTTTTTGTTGATTTAATAAAAAATATACCACACATAGCATTTCACTTTGTGTGTTTTCAAACACGCGGTTGCACTTTTTGGAAAAAATACATAATTAATTTTGCGCAAACTTAACAAAGTTGTGTATTTTGACAATGACCGGGCTCTCGTCTTTGTTTTTTTGAAAATGGTTTTGAATTAATGAAGAAATTATCAAAAATGTTACCTGAAGCGATGGTTTGTTGACATCCGATTGTCCCACACATAGCCGAAAAAGTCACGTGGTACAGGCACCTTGTGTTGTACAATACGAGAAAATCACACCTTCTTTTTCAAGGACAAGTCATTTTTTCTCACAAAACCGTTAGTTTTATTTACTCTAAATAACTCTTGAAAAGGTCGGGTTAAAATATAATTCGGTTAAATGGGTGGATAGCAAACCTGTGAAATCACTGAAAGAATCAGGGCGATCGCTTAATTACTCTTTCAACAATGAAACGGTGTTTTAAAAATTAATATTTCTAAAATGTGTTTATTAAATTAATTAATCTCTTAAATCCCTGTAATTTTAAAAGTGCAGTTTATATTAGTTTATAAGAAAATGTAATAAAAACAGTTATGTGTGATGCAATAAAACCATGATCAATAACTAAACTTTTGGTATAATTTGATACACCAAAGCAAAATCACAGGAAATACTTACAATTGCAATTGTCTACTATCTCTTGGGATTGTGTTTAGTGACGAAAATGCGACAGTGGCTTGTTTAACAGGAAGAAGCTATGTAAAAGTTAAACCATTATCGTGCGGTCACGATCATGAAACAAATCTCTGTTTTACAATACATGTATATTCAATTTTGAGGACATATACCAGAGGGGGTAATCACGTGACAAACAATATGGCGACGAACATGCCGACAAAAACGTAAAAAGAGCTGCGAATCCGATAGTGAGAACATGTCATCGAAATAATTCAAATATTGCGGACTATTGACAAGCGACATTCTTGGTGAAGTTCATAGTGTTCTATATGAGAGCTACCTTGAGAGTTACAACGACAGTGATTCGGAATGTAGTGAGTGTGACGATATACAGTTTTCGATCATATAGCATCAACAGTGCAACCACTCGAAAACAACGAAAGACGCCAACGGTACGAATATGGCGGGTTCACTCTGTATCTCCAGGTACAATTTCTCACCAACCACCTGTCAGTACAGAAAAGGAACAGTTATCATTTATTAACAGCACTGTGAATAAGACAAAAGAAGGCCAGGACTCAATGCAATCTTTATTTAAAGCTAAATTGGATAAGTTGAAATCAGAGTTAATAACAAATATGAACTCTAAAGTACAAACTGAAATTAGAATTGACCGAGAGCATTTTAGAAGAAACCCGCCGGTTCAATGGGGAATTGACAACAATTCAGCTCTTCAGCTCATGCAGTCCCGATTGGACACCCTGGAGCAACAAAGATCAACCCTACAAGATAACGTATTGCCTGACCAACCCACCGCTAATCATGGTAATCCTTTACATGACCCAAATCGCACATTGACAGCTAGCGGAATCCAAACAGCACAGGAACTTGTAAATTCGCTAGGAGCGGAGGTCAAGTCACAGGTTACCGTAACAGATGCTATCCGTTTACCTGCAAGATTTAATGACAGACCACCGATTTTGAAATTCAGTATAGGTTAACTTGATCAAAAAGTGTTGTTTCTAAGAAACAAAACCAAATCAAAATTCATACAACAGCATAAACATGTACAGGTTCGCAGCAGTAAATCTAGAATGAACGTATCTTGAAATCTTCCTCATGGGCATTCATTGCGCGTTGACGCCAGTGGACGCATTAAACAATTCGTACAGCAACAGTTAACCCAGGAGCCAATACAGGTTGATATAGGCCAGGCACAGGACGCTGGTCTCTAGGATGCACCTCGACTCAAATCTTTAAGTCTTGCCCATCTTAACGTACGAAGTATTTGGCTGGACGCCATGCAATACTGATTTACGCATTCATCTAGTGAATAATCTGAATAGCGATATTTTATCAATATGTGAAACGCATTTAGGCGGAAACAATGGATTAAACTTACCAGGTTACACGTGGATTGGTTAAAATAGACAATATATACATGTTAATGCACCTAAACCGTCGGGCGGTGTGGGTCTGTTAGTGAAATCATGGCTGGATGAAGAATATGAAATTTCTATCGTGGACAAATCACTGGATGGAATACTGGGCGTTACATTTGTTCATAAAAGTACAGATTACGATTTCATTGTATTTGCATGTTATTTGACAACAGAAAAGTCAACCCGTGGTCGTGATGCCCAAAATGTTTACGCTCACTTGCTATCGCAAATTTACATAAATCGAGAAAGTGACGGAATATTCCTAGCAGCAGATTTCAATGCTATAATAGGGTCGGATATAATCGGTGATTTCGAAAGTATCCCACCTAGGGACGTGCTGGATAAGTCGATAAACCAACATATGCCTGAATTTTTAAACGTTGCTCAATTTTGTGTTTTAAATGGTAGATATCATGATAATAACTGGACATCAATTTCCCGGCGAGGTAAAGCGGAAGTAGATTAAATCTGTGTTCCACACGACCAATTCACAAAGTGCATTTCATTTAAAGTTATAACAATGCAAGATATTGTATGAATTGCGGATTACAAGGGCTACTGGGCGAAAGAGCACGATTACCTGATCATTCAGCAATTATAACGGAATTCCACACTGTGTATACAAACAATGATGTTCATCAGTCGTCTGCTAGTCAGGAGGTCAGACGACAACGGTACAAAGTGAGAACCGTTCCAGATGATTTCATGGATATCGATATCGCGAGATTGGCAATTATTGACCGTATCTCAAGAATTGAAACTTGCCGAGAAACACAAAACGAGATGGATACCATATATAGCAACCTATGTGAAACAATATCCGACGAAATGAACAGAACATTACCCAAACATGAATCACGAAACCTCGATACGCAATTATCGCTACGCTGAAAGAACTGTTTCAACTTATTTTTGACACTGGCATCATACACTCGATTTGGAGAAAGTCAGTTATTTGTCCTATCTATCCTTAAGGACCCTTTATCTGATCCGCGGATTCCTTTGTACTACCGAGGAGTAAGTCTGCTACCCTGTGAGAGCAATCTTTATACCGGATTCGTTAATAAACGTTTGACACGGCATATGGACGAGAACGAGAAATCCCTGAAGACGAACAGAACGACGTTCCGGCGTAATCGTTCATGCGATCACCACGTTTTTTCACTGAACGGCATCATAGGTAATAATACGACGGTATTTAAGGCGTTCATTGACTTACGTAAATGCTTCGACTTAATCGACATTGACAAGCTTCTTTACAAACTGCAACTAAACGGCATTGGTGGCAAAGTATATACGTCCATTAAAAACATTTACCAACATTCGACTGCTAGTGTCCGCGTCAATCACAAGTTAACGGACAGGTTCACGTGCCAGACCGGCGTGTAGCCGGCGTGTATCAGGGTAATACGGCGTCGCCGACGCTGTTCTCAATATTCGCAAATTACCTCATAAAAGAGGTGAATGACCTTGACCTTGGCCTTGAACTAAGGTGTCTATGTTATTATATGCCGATGGTATTATTTGTATAGCGAAGACAGAAGATGACCTAAATCGCATCCTAGACACGTTACGTGATTGGTGTTGACGTTGACGCGTGCTCATAAATACAGAAAAAATCGAAATGCATTCACTTCCATAGAGGCCGTGCAGCATGTACTGACGTTTCATTTTAAACATTTTACAACTGGTGGATAGCTACAAATATCTAGGCGTGACATTCCATTGCAGATGTGACTTTTCAATAAATGCGGAAATTGTAAGAAAAAGCGCCGGAAGAGCCCTTGGCAAAATTATAATCAAACTACGAGACCTTAAAGAATTTGGGTTGAATACATTCCAAAAATTATTTGAATCCTGCGTTGTGCCAATTATGGATTACTGTTCGGGCGTTTGGGGTTATAGGAAATACCAAGAAATGGACATCGTACAGCATCGTGAGATCAGATACTATCTGGGCGTACACAGATTTACGCCCATACTCGCAATTACCGGTGATATTGGTTGGATCCCGACCAACTATAGGAGATGGTTAAACATGTTAAGAATGTGGAATAGACTCGTGTTACTCGATGACAATAGAATTACCAAACAAGTATTCAATATGGACTACATAAGTTGTCAAAATAACTGGGGTAGTGAAGTTAAAGATATTATGACAAAAAAGGATTAAATGATCAGTTCACAAACGCCAGCCAATCAATCTAGAAGCAGCCAAACTTCGATGAACTGCATAAAACTGATTGGCGTTTACAAGTAACCCATGTTTCCAAATAACGAACGTACATCCTATTTAAGACTGACTTTGAAAAGAAATCGTATCTTAACCTTAATTTAAAGCGAAACGAGTGGTCTCTTCTCGCAAAGCTTAGATGTGGTATTCTGCCAATCCGCATAGAAACCGGGCGGACATGTTGGTGTAGCGCCAGAACAGAGACTCTGTAAACTATGTAACACTGCTTCAGTTGAAGATGAAATGCACTTTGTATTGAATTAAGTGACCCTTATACCAAGATAAAAGACTATGTTATCTTAGTGAAATTATCACAAGTGATGAATGTATGAACATGAGAGACTGTGATAAATGTGTAAGCCTTGTAAAATATCACACCAGGAGATTAGCAAAGTATTTAGAAGCCTCATATTTGAAACGTATGGGCAATTTATTCCATATATGAAGCAATTATAATGTTTATCCGTTAATATAAGCTTTTTTTTGTTAAGAATGATGACTGTATTTATAAAATCATATCGTAAGCAATGTCGATGCCATAATTGTTAATTAAATCATTGATAAGATGCGTTGAACGTTACTTGCATGCTGCTGTTACACTTCATTTATGTAAAGTATATGTATAACACATTAGTATAGTATACATGTGACGTTTTGTTACTGTTGTATGTTCTAAATTCATCGGTCGCATACTTAAAACCGTGATATTGTTTTTTTTCTTGAAGTGTAAATCTTGATCAATCGGCTCGATTAAGAATACACTTTTATTTGAATATTACAATATATATTAGATTGTTTTCATGTTTCATTCTTGTAGTTTGAATTTTTGTACAAGGTTGATTATTTTGATCACTACATATACTTTGAAGTATGAGTTTTGATTTAAGTCAAATTATGTATACAAATATAACTTGATTGTATTCAGAACTTACATGCCGCTATTATTGGCTCTATATGAAATATCATGGAATGTGATTAAGCAGGAATATACTCATTTACTTTACTTAATGACAATTTAGCACAGATATTTCGCCTAATTACAATGAAGACTATTTTGATTGACGTCTGAATTTGTGATATAAACATTTCAATAATTCTTGATATACTGTTACTGACCTTTGAATCGCTTACTTATTTTTTTATCATGTATTATGTGACTTATAGGCCCGTTTGGGCCGGGTGCATGCCTTTTTGTAATTGTCTGTTGGTATTTCTATATATGTTTTCACATGTCACTTTAATACAACATTTACTTACTTACTTTACTGCATTGATTGTTTCAATGCCGATCACTTTCCATCTATATCAGCAATACAGTCACTCTTTATCTCGACTTTACTCGCTGCGAATTTTCTTAGCGGGTGCTGTAATTTTGTTACTCGCTTATAAATTTCGCCATCTTGTTTTTCACGTGATAAACCCCTTTGTATACAATGTTCGGTTATACCATCATATACGGGGACACCCTACATAGTTCGATAGCGATCATAAAGTAATCTCGTATTTGGATTAAATCGGGTTAGGAATGAAACACGTTACTTGATATTAAACCATTTAGTTTCTCATGTGAGTATAAACGATATGGGTGCAACTGTTCAAAATATGTAGCCATGTGTCACAATGTTATGGGGTTTCTCAATTCAATATGTTGCATTCCTCGTATTAACTTGTTTTCAAATAGATGAGGAGATTTGAAAACGTGTTTAATCTACAAAACAATCAATTTAATTTCTGTAATGTGCTATTGTTAAAATGTCAAACAACGAAAGATGTGGAAATATTTATTCCCTTAAAAATCATTTTATTCTGGGTGCGTATTCCAGAAGCATCTTAAGTTAAATTTCATTCTTATCCTTAAATTTGGATATTTTCTTAAGTGTTTCATTTCATATTGCAATAGATTGGAATCAAGATATACATTTAAATAACATCATTATGCCAATGTTATTTTAGGAATACCAAAAAAAAAACATGTGTTTCCTAATTGAGTAAAGAAATACAAAACATTGTAATTTTTAACTTAAGTGAAATTATTTGAGAAATGACTTAAGATGTTTCTGGAATACCACCCCTGATGTGTAAATTAATTAATTACGAGCATAAAGTTCGTTACTCGCACAAAAGACGGAAGGGTGCGGTGATATTATCTGATTGTTCAATTTTTAATTTCCTTGCGCTGTATTTAAAAAGGAATAAAAATGAGTCTTGTTACGTGTATTAAATCATTATTCGTCAGCATTGATGTCCAATTTATACTTATATTAGTATAAAGAAAGTCAGTGTTTGCATGCCATGCCATGGATTGTTTAACATACAGTTTGCTGTGTATTCAGGCTTTGTGTCTAGTCGGTAGGTGTTTTATATAGTATATGTATAACAGTTCCCTAACTTATAATCAGATATAGCTGCCTTCAATTAATAAGTTTATTAGTATATGAGTATCTGTTTATGATATTAGAATCAATTCTGGTTATAATTTAATACATAACAAATTGAAAGCAATCGATTACTACAATATACATACAAATAAATGTCCAAGTTACATGTGCATTGGTAAATGGATTTACTGGTTGCGCTGCCTCCTTTAAGTTAACTATGTGAATCAATATTTCTTAACTGCGTATTGTGTACTTTATTTTATCAACATAAATGAGGAAATGAATGTTACTGCGTCCAAGGCAAAGTAATAAATGTATTCTGATACTTGTAAATATGTATGGCTTTAACATTTTTGTCGTTTATTCATTTGACTTTTTTTGTCATTTCTTATTTGCAATCTCCAGAAGGGTTGTTCCCTTGTAACATACGTAACTCGTTCGATCATCTGATTGTAATCACGTCCGCACTTGTGGTTATCTGTTTTCTTGCCAAATGTCACAAGGCGCCTGCATCGATGGCGTTAATTATGCCAGCAATATCGGGAGTCGATTGTGCTTGTTGTCTTCTTATCCTACATATACCCGAGGATATTCAGACTTACAAACATTTGCTGAAAAAAAGACGTCTGTTAAGGTCAAAGTACTGTCCTTTTCCATCCATACTGTCTATATGTAGAATAACGTCTGTATTAATATTTGGAACACATCCGCTTATATAACACACGAGACAGTCAAAGTTTAGGGTTAGGTTTGAGCATCCCAGAATGCGGGAATTTTATCGAAAAGCTTAAATTATCGAAATCGGATACATACAACCAGTGACTTGTGTGTTGTGTTTCTGTCGAACTTTCTTTGCTGTTGTAGCTATGCTTCAAATGACGTTTATTACAAATAAAAAATGATAGAATACGTTCTGTCGGTCATTGTTCTGCTAGTATGTCTCTCGCCCTCAATTTTGTTATGCACGTGCATTGTGTTATATTGATAAGGAAGCTATTTATGTGTTTCAACGATCCTTTGTGATTGTCTGAAGCAAACATCACTGTATCTTCCGTTCAGCGCAATTGTTCAGTCCTGATTGATAAATATGCCTTACATCAACTTCAAGTCGCCGCACCGTGCTTATATGCTTCATGATCTCAAAACCGAGTTTAATAATGCAGCACGAACGTATGCTGAAGTTTTCTTGATACCAATGGTTAGATAAGCAAACGCCAGAGTATTAATGTGGTTTAAGGCATGACCTGATTGTTTTTAGAAATGCACTTGTTTAAAGAAGCCTTTATATTTTGAAAATGTTGTGATGCGTTTTATCCGCTGTCCCGATAGAACAGCTGTTGGTATACGCGCTTGTCATCTAGGCGACTTGGGTTCAATGCCCGTTCCCGGAAGCATGTGGATTCGGTTAATGGACCCCGGACATGTGGGGTTTCTTTCGGCCCCAATACCACAATACCTTTAATAATGAAATTCTTTCATTTCCAAATTTGTTACTGGCTATTGGAACAGTAATTAACAAATTTGACTTCATGTTCTTGAGTCTAGTAACTTAAGTACGTAGGAGAGCTGTTACACACTACTGTTACCCACATATAAAGACGGTGTGTCTGAGTGATGACAAATAGTCTTCAAGAGATCGAAATGATTCCTCAATACCACGTGTGCCATTATTCTAAAAGGATTGTGAAAGGTATAAAAGGGAGAAAGTCCGAAATACTGTTTCAATGTATTTTTTATAAGCTGCGCAAGCTTTCAAATGTGCTGAGCCATCATTAGTAGATTCATGTGAGCTCATTTTACTTTAATACATCAAAGGCTTTCTTGTCTCTTGAAACAAAAATTGATTGATCGATATTTATTGTCATCAGACCGAGGGTTAAAGCGTCAGTCAGTGTTTAAATTAACGTCAGAAACAACAAAGCCGGTGTCCTTTATTGATGTTTTGTCATTTATCGATTTATGTATATGTTTTTCTGCGTGATGCGTTTCTACCTTTTTACGACTTCCAGGAAAGTTTTTTAGAGTCGTTGATTTGTTTTAAGTACATTATTTTTTTAATGTAGATTATACAAGTTTACATCATAGACATATACACACATACAAATATCGCGATCATTTTTGGCAACTGCTAAAGAGCTTGTATTCAGAATTATTCTTAGTTGTGAAAGCAATACAAATATGGACAACACACAATTAAATGCATGGTTAGTATTTCATAAAAAATATTTCAACTATTTGCACTTTCAACAATAACTTTAAACCCTATTTGATTAAAAGTATTTCCATGTTTTCTAAAATTGTCTTGTGGAGCATGAATCCTATTGATTAAAACACAATGAAGCCATAGTTAAGGCATAGAGCAAGCACCAGTGTTTTCTTGTTTTATACTAACCTATTTGAATTTGTGTTCGCCTTTTCGGAAAATAGATAAGTTGCAAGAGGTAGGAGTTTCGTTCAGGGCAAACACATTGTACATGCAAGTTAAACTCGCATTATTCTGATTTTGTACATATTCATTTTCGTATTAATTGCTTTTTGTGTCAAAATGTGTTTCCGTGAGAATATGGGCCTTTTTGTTATCCGTATGTTGTATATTGCAAATATGTAATCGGTTTGATCATTTTATTAAAGCATCAAACGTTACGTTAGAGAAAACGTTATTAGGGACAGATCCAATACGACATGAGCTGTTGTGTTCCTGGCTCTTTGAGCCCACCGACTTTGCCATATTCAGAAAGAATCAGTCGGAGACTTTCAAAGATATCGTATTTATATCAAATGACTGCACGTTTATACCATCGACTTTTCCAAATGGCATGACGTGTGGCTGCATAAACTCGACTTTGGCGCGATGCAATATTACACAGACGTTGGACAGTGATAATGTTGAGGAGTGGATGTGTGTAGTTCCTTACCAAGGACGAAAACAAAATAGCAATGTTATCCCTATAATTTATACAGGTAAACAGATTTATTCTTAGCAGCTGCAATCAATGTTGGTGCTGCTTTTCCTATTAATAATACTCCTACTTTTACGATTACTAAAACGACCAATGCTACTGTTTCTAAACAAATCTTATTACAACAAAGTTTATTGCTACTACCACTGCTAAACAATCGACGAATGAAGTATCAAACAAATGTACATGTTACGAAATAAATGTTACTATGCAACACATACTATTAGCAGTAATATTCTTGCTAAGATTTGGCTTTTCGTTTCTTTTTCAAAGAAATCCGTACGTCGTTGATGCAAGCAAATGACCACGGGACAACAACTAAAACACGTGAGCCAAAGCTTTTTTTTAAATTGGGTATTTTCTTTTAATAATATAATTTCAACTGTATACATGTAAGTAATAAAATGTATAGTATTTGTGGTTTTCATATATGATTTTTTTCGAAAATCGAATTGGACCGAATTAAGGATCCGTGTATACAGCTTTACTACATATAGTTATGTTAAACTGTTAGGGTTTTATGCAAACGAACATTAAGAATAATGTAAACTGGTATGTGAAAAGATCAATTATAAATAACTCTCACATGGATATTAAACACAATGATAGCTCAGACTTACGTTGCGTGTATGCTTGTGTTATATATGATCTATACTTTGTTGCACAAATACGGTTTTAGTGAAAGAGTAAGCCTAGATATGTTTTAGCCTAACCCCAAACATTCTTTAGAAATAAGTATATTTACGAAAAGCATGTATTACGTGATCTTAGCAATCGAAGAAACACAGATATAATCTTATCTTAATTTTTGATATTCTTTTTACTTAGATTGCTTATGTAAAAATACAGTGCTAGTTGCATTGTGATGGCTATGGAACAACGGAGTAATCCATTCGTACCTTGATATATATTGCATTCGAGAGGCGTGTTCTTAGAACTTACAATAGAGAATATAGTCTTTCTGAGACGGGTCGGATGAATCGATGTACGCACCGGCACTAACAGTATATTCTATCCATCGCACAATATTGTCTTAAGGTTGTTTGTTTTTAAAAACAAAACAAAAACAAACGACGCTCAATTGTAACAAAATAGCAGAGCTACAATCAAACAAACATAAATTAATTATGCGTCGTAATGTCGATTATTTTTGTGAACTTTAACAGGAACGCCACTCGAAATATTTCTGAATAATTCCAAACAAACGTAGACCAAGACAACAAAAAAACATTTGCATCAATTTAATTTTAATAAGGATGAAACATTATAAAAAAATCAAGTAGAAAACACACATTTTAGTGATCATAAATTGTTCCTCTAAGATCAAAATGACTGCCGTTACAGTTAGTATGCATGAAGAATCCGATTTAACACGGTAGATCATATAATCATATTGAATGATTTTATTTGCTCTCATCAAAGATGGATTAAAAACAACGTTTCATCACATAGTGACCGAAACAAAAGTCCGTCATGGGGTAGTCGGGTAAACCTTGGTAGGCATGCGAAACCCAGAGTTTTCTTATATTGTATTATTTAGGATAATATGCATTTCTTAAGCAATTGATACCTTGTAAATGTATATTGCGCCATTTTAACATATGCTCTTAAATTGCACGGAATTATGTTCTGCGCTCTAGGTAACACGGATAAGCGACGTACTGTAAACGTATAGAAATTCGTCGGTATGAAATTTCGTGGTTTAATAAAAATCAACAAATTCGTTGACACGTAATTTCGTGGATTTCAATTTTTTTGGGGAATACTGACCGTCATAATAATTAAACTTTCATCAAAACAACCAGAGTAATAACGAAGCATAATCTGCTAATCTGTGTTGACAGCAAGACTTGGGGTTAATGTGCACTGAAGCATGAAAGCGTTGCCGAATGCCAATGATTGTCGAAAAGATCGATAAAGCGGCGCACATGTGGGTCCCTGCTCGCTAATTGACATGCCGCCTTATCTATGATCGCTCCGCCCACTTAATCACGTGGCTCAGCGGGTAGCAAACCTAGACAAGCTAACACCAAAATGGCTTCATTGCCTATATACTGCATGTAGATTAACGCGATATTCCGGATTATTTTTATGGACTTTTTGACACCATATGCGGTTGTATAAGGGGTTTGTGTCATTTAGTTATTCTGCGAATGCAAAAAATATACGTTTATAGAGAACATCAGCTAATTATAACGGGTTTTTCGGTACACGAATAACGCTCTCAAACGCTTGCGCGCTGACCAAAATCGAACCTGTTATTACGTGTGATGTTGGTATTAGCAATAAATTAACACTTCTTCAACGGCATTTACCCATGTTATTTACGAAACATTTCCACTCGTGTATTTGACACGAAATAGCGCTTTTAACTGGGATTTCAGTGAAGTTTTACACGCTTTCTGACACCGAGTGTACCAAAATCCCACACGTTGTTACGTATAAAAGTGATATTAATAATATTAATTTAATATTATTAATATCACTTTTATACGTAACAACGTGTGGGATTTTGGTACACTCGGTGTCAGAAAGCGTGTAAAACTTCACTGAAATCCAAATTATTAAACATTGCTTATGGGACATTTATCAATCACTATAATTGAAAGTGCAAGACAGCATAATAAGTTTGGTCATTGTCATATATAAAGTAGCGCTGTATGAAGGGGAAATCAGTAAAGCTACCTGTATCAGACGCTTGCGCAGGTACCGACTTCTCCCAAGTTCGGCATTTATTGGTTATATCAGTAATAATAAATCTTATTAAGTGGCATTTATCGATTCGATTCTATTAAAATAGAAAAATATAATCGTTTTCACTTGTTTCTGACACACACAAAACTCGATTTATAACGGGGATTTCGTTAAGTTACGCAAAGTTGGTACCAATCTTCTCTATTATTCTACAAGCACACGTGATATAATTCATACTTAATAATGCGTAGTTATTTCTAACATAGCATTTCCAGGTTTTTAAATAAATAAATGCTCCATAAGTGTGATCTCGGTAATTCTACACATTGAAGCTTCCACCTGCTCTTGTCAAGACCACATTTCCGCGTTTGAAATGGTATATATTTAATTAATCTAACTTATGGATACATAAACCTATTCATACCGTTTTTGCCTTATTTCATTTCCGCTTTTTTTTTCGAACAATCAAAAGAAACTCGTTGAAAAAATGAGAACTAGGCATTCGATCTCAAAGGTGGAAAAACGAAACGAAACGTAAACGTGATTAAAAGCGTTCATTGGTGACATCACATGTCTGCACATGTGTAGATACCGTTATTAATATAATATATTACGTGTCACCTTCAAATAACATGTATAATGGCAATAAAGTGCATTACTATCAGAGTAATAAAACACAGCACAAATTAGGCTTCATGCTGGGTTTTATTTCTCTTTAAGTAATGCAGATGAACCTCACTTCTGTATATTAATGACCTAGTAACTGATAAAACTATTTTTAAAAGACGTGAAATATTATGTGATAATCAGATCGATAACATAAACTATTTAAATCCTCTAGTATATCCGATAAATAATATATTATAATTGTCTTTGACATTGTTGACGTTCAGTTGTTCGTGGTGACGACCGCATGCATTTATACATCTCTTACACTTCTCAAGATCTCTTTTCGGCTTTGGAAACGATATAAATTAAATGTCACCAACTGATCTTTCACGATATCCGTTTTCCGAGTAACATAATCCCCATCGACACCGTTTAACCATTTTTAATCTACTTTTTTTAAGCGGAAAACAAAAAAAACTCGCTAAAGTAAAAGTGAACCTATACATAGCTTGTCTAGAAAATGGCGGACAGTTCGTTGCTAACTAACGCGCCCGATTAATCGATCGCTGATTGGTAGATCAGTTCTTAGTTAAGAACTTGATTGACAGGCGGCGTCATATCAATTGCCATCAATTTTGTTTTGACAATATGTGAAAATCTCATCGCAATCGGTCTCTTAGTAGTAACAATTAAGTAATTAGGTCCCCAAAATACACGTGTGAAAACCCTTATATCTCTTTTAACTTTAATTTGCACTAATTAACATATGTGATAAATCTGCAAACTGTTAATTTGACGACGTCACGTAAAAAAGTATTATTACCCAGACACTTATCAAGAAAACAACATATTGTATTAACTAGCATATCTCAATCAAACAATATCTCTTTCAAATTGGTTGAAAACGGAAACAGTTCAGACACGTTCCCCTACTATAGCAGGATTGCCCGACCTTGCAAAGGCTCAGTCTATGACTGAAGCATTATTGACACAGTTCGCTAACGATTCAGTGGAAGAAAACATTTTCAATTCGGAAATATTTTAATTAATCAAGAAATTGTGTTATGTGACCTACTGAAGTGAAGTAATTATTACAAAAAACAAATATCTCGGATAACCGAAAACAAAAGAAGGTCATAATACACCAAATAGTTTCCCTATATAATTCAATGTAAAAGCGACAACTTTGAGCGAAAATAAATGCAACATTTTGCACATAGAGACCCCCATAACCATACCTTTTCTTAAAGGCCATTCTAAGCGGAATCGATTTATGCAATAAAAAAGATATGTCATGTACAAAGCAAGAAAGAACTTGACACAAATCAAAATCGACTGTTTTTGCAACTTTTTTTTTCGGCCGTTTCTTAGTGAAATGTAACCTTTTCTACTGCAATGGTTTACTTTAGTCTTCAAGTGTATCATATTTCAGGGATTCAGTTGTGAACACCTATTCATGCCCTACCATTATCTCCGCAAGATAACACCCGAATAATGGTAAAAAGTGTAAAACATGCCTTCCTGTCAACTATGATATTATTTTAGAGAGTACAGCCCTACATGAAGCGATCATTTAGTGTATTGTAACCTATAAGACAACGTTTACTGTTAACATCGCGAAAAATAAGCACTTCTCGATACTTATAAACCTATTTTCTATGTGCATGCCAATTTTCAGACCGATCTTTCACGTAGAAATGCTTGAAAATGCATTTTATTATAACGCCTGATAAGCCATGTGGCTTTCGCGTTCGGAGCTTTGATTTATAACGGGCGTTCAGGCGCAAAACGATTACCCTAAATAATTACAATCGGTCAAAATACTGGAATATTGTTACAAGCTATGTAGAAAAAGAAGTAAACAACTATTAAAACGTGTTCATGAGCTCTTTCAGCACAAATTGTTGCGATTTGAGATGCTCAAGACGAGTTTTTGTACGTTTTTTTTTTCTTATTTTCCTCTGAAAACGTATTTTTTTCTTAAAAACTCACGATGCTCCTTAAATTCGCGAAACAAACGCATTTATTCCGTGAAATTTGCCAAAACGCGTCATATCCCACTAAAAAAATGATGATTTTCTGTAAATACAGCTCCTTTGTGACTAGGCCTGGTTTTGCGTTTAGGTCATAATACACCAAATAGTTTCCCTATATAATTCAATGTAAAAGCGACAACTTTGAGCGAAAATAAATGCAACATTTTGCACATAGAGACCCCCATAACCATACCTTTTCTTAAAGGCCATTCTAAGCGGAATCGATTTATGCAATAAAAAAGATATGTCATGTACAAAGCAAGAAAGAACTTGACACAAATCAAAATCGACTGTTTTTGCAACTTTTTTTTTCGGCCGTTTCTTAGTGAAATGTAACCTTTTCTACTGCAATGGTTTACTTTAGTCTTCAAGTGTATCATATTTCAGGGATTCAGTTGTGAACACCTATTCATGCCCTACCATTATCTCCGCAAGATAACACCCGAATAATGGTAAAAAGTGTAAAACATGCCTTCCTGTCAACTATGATATTATTTTAGAGAGTACAGCCCTACATGAAGCGATCATTTAGTGTATTGTAACCTATAAGACAACGTTTACTGTTAACATCGCGAAAAATAAGCACTTCTCGATACTTATAAACCTATTTTCTATGTGCATGCCAATTTTCAGACCGATCTTTCACGTAGAAATGCTTGAAAATGCATTTTATTATAACGCCTGATAAGCCATGTGGCTTTCGCGTTCGGAGCTTTGATTTATAACGGGCGTTCAGGCGCAAAACGATTACCCTAAATAATTACAATCGGTCAAAATACTGGAATATTGTTACAAGCTATGTAGAAAAAGAAGTAAACAACTATTAAAACGTGTTCATGAGCTCTTTCAGCACAAATTGTTGCGATTTGAGATGCTCAAGACGAGTTTTTGTACGTTTTTTTTTCTTATTTTCCTCTGAAAACGTATTTTTTTCTTAAAAACTCACGATGCTCCTTAAATTCGCGAAACAAACGCATTTATTCCGTGAAATTTGCCAAAACGCGTCATATCCCACTAAAAAAATGATGATTTTCTGTAAATACAGCTCCTTTGTGACTAGGCCTGGTTTTGCGTTTAGGTCATAATACACCAAATAGTTTCCCTATATAATTCAATGTAAAAGCGACAACTTTGAGCGAAAATAAATGCAACATTTTGCACATAGAGACCCCCATAACCATACCTTTTCTTAAAGGCCATTCTAAGCGGAATCGATTTATGCAATAAAAAAGATATGTCATGTACAAAGCAAGAAAGAACTTGACACAAATCAAAATCGACTGTTTTTGCAACTTTTTTTTTCGGCCGTTTCTTAGTGAAATGTAACCTTTTCTACTGCAATGGTTTACTTTAGTCTTCAAGTGTATCATATTTCAGGGATTCAGTTGTGAACACCTATTCATGCCCTACCATTATCTCCGCAAGATAACACCCGAATAATGGTAAAAAGTGTAAAACATGCCTTCCTGTCAACTATGATATTATTTTAGAGAGTACAGCCCTACATGAAGCGATCATTTAGTGTATTGTAACCTATAAGACAACGTTTACTGTTAACATCGCGAAAAATAAGCACTTCTCGATACTTATAAACCTATTTTCTATGTGCATGCCAATTTTCAGACCGATCTTTCACGTAGAAATGCTTGAAAATGCATTTTATTATAACGCCTGATAAGCCATGTGGCTTTCGCGTTCGGAGCTTTGATTTATAACGGGCGTTCAGGCGCAAAACGATTACCCTAAATAATTACAATCGGTCAAAATACTGGAATATTGTTACAAGCTATGTAGAAAAAGAAGTAAACAACTATTAAAACGTGTTCATGAGCTCTTTCAGCACAAATTGTTGCGATTTGAGATGCTCAAGACGAGTTTTTGTACGTTTTTTTTTCTTATTTTCCTCTGAAAACGTATTTTTTTCTTAAAAACTCACGATGCTCCTTAAATTCGCGAAACAAACGCATTTATTCCGTGAAATTTGCCAAAACGCGTCATATCCCACTAAAAAAATGATGATTTTCTGTAAATACAGCTCCTTTGTGACTAGGCCTGGTTTTGCGTTTAGGTCATAATACACCAAATAGTTTCCCTATATAATTCAATGTAAAAGCGACAACTTTGAGCGAAAATAAATGCAACATTTTGCACATAGAGACCCCCATAACCATACCTTTTCTTAAAGGCCATTCTAAGCGGAATCGATTTATGCAATAAAAAAGATATGTCATGTACAAAGCAAGAAAGAACTTGACACAAATCAAAATCGACTGTTTTTGCAACTTTTTTTTCGGCCGTTTCTTAGTGAAATGTAACCTTTTCTACTGCAATGGTTTACTTTAGTCTTCAAGTGTATCATATTTCAGGGATTCAGTTGTGAACACCTATTCATGCCCTACCATTATCTCCGCAAGATAACACCCGAATAATGGTAAAAAGTGTAAAACATGCCTTCCTGTCAACTATGATATTATTTTAGAGAGTACAGCCCTACATGAAGCGATCATTTAGTGTATTGTAACCAGAAAATGTCGGAAATGACGTTCGGAAATGACCGATTTCGGCTCAAAGAATGTATAAATAATCGTTGGTACTTGAATTCGTGGTTCAGTAGAACAACGAAATCCACGAAAATTCGTACCACACGAAATTTAATGGTTTTAAAGCATTATTGGTTTAGCATGTGCGTAATGAATCGCTGCGGAGCGAATTTGTATAAATATCATTTTCTGTTTCACTTTAAATGAGACACTGTTAGAATAAATCATAATATTATTTTGTAAAACAACAGCAACACAAATATTAATGAATGTTTACCCATGTACCTTTGTACCTAATACGATTAAATACCCGATACATCACTTAAAAAACAGAAAGAGTCGAAAGTAAATTCGATACAAAATATCTATTGTTAGACAACTTGAACATTTTGGCATTTTATTTTATTTGCCTAACCAGTATATAATTACTCACGCGGGCATTCCATATACGCTTGGTTTTTCACTATTACTGAACATCTCTAGTGTTTGTTGGTATCAGTTTGGGATAATTATCAAAGAATTAATATACAACAGATATGTCAGTCGACATATTTCGTAACCAGTGTCTGTCTGAAACAAAAGGTATGTCCAAAATGTGTTCGTTTTGAGAAGATACTGTAGAGTTGTGCCCGGCACATCAAGATGGTTCCCGGTCGAATAAATATAGTTCTTGATTGATATACATATGGCTTTTTCGACAACCTAAGATACAAATATTTTAAATTAAATATGAATGTTCCGCGTTACAATATGATCGTGCTGGGCTAAACACATCGGGCAAACTCACATTGGTTTTAACCATGGATTCGTTTTTTGTGTTTTGAAGATTATTGCTCGTGTCAAAATATCTAACTATGCTATGCATGTTTAATGACATAATTATAGGGTTAAATGTTGTTCGTAGATCCGGCGACAGTCACAAGTTTCTACATAAACGAAATGCAAGAGGAATTTAATGTGACACTCATAGAAAGTGGCAATGGAAGTATTAATTGCGTTGGCGATGGAAAACCCGAACCAACGCTTGCATTGATAAAACATTCTGCAGAAGACGAACACAACACGACGTTATACACCGTCAATAGCACTCATCTGCGTTACAATACTTCACTTGGCAGCCAGCATTCTGGGCAATATACTTGCGTATCGTCCAACCGTTATGGCAAAGATTATAGAACAATACATTTAATTATTAAAACGTTAGAAGGTATTTAAACTGTCATAAATTGTATAAAAACATATGCATATGGTATAAAAGTGATATCAAATATAGGAAAACATACTTCTTTATAATATGAATATTATATTTACTATACACATTATTTCTTTCAGATATTGGTAATATAATGCAATGGTCTTCGGTAACACCCACTGAAACAGCAGTTCGCTTACAATGGACTCTCCGTGACAATACGTTGATGCACTTAGTGGACAACAGCACTTGCTATGTTAGTTTACAAGACTAAGGGAGAAACAGAATGGATAAATATTATCAAAGAGCTCAACAAGACGGTTACGCAGACGACATTAATTCTGGATCTCCAACTGAAGAACCTGCGTCCTCATACTCAGTATGAAGTTCAACTGATCGCACAGTTACCGTCCGCCAATTACGCAATCGCACCAACCGTAACGTTCAAGACATTGTCGTGTAGGTATGGCGTTAGTGTTTGTGTGTATAGGTTAATTGGCTATTGACTTTTTACATCATTTTCTAATGATAAAAGCTGTTAAAAATGTCACAGCTAAGTGTTTGATGCAATATAATAAGGACCTTCTTATTGTAAACGTTCATGCCAAAATCGAAAAATACACGCATTTAATTAAAAACATATTAAAGAATGATAAAATCGATAAATAAAGAATTAAGGAGTACGATTTGTTATCTTTCGAAATGCGAATATGAAGCCATTTGTTCGTTTTTTACGTATATTGCTGTAGGGGTCTTAATTAAGTGTATACCATGTATAAGGTTTTACGCAATTTTTATATATTTATATTAAGTTCAATGGTGTCGATATATATTGTATATTAATTACATATTTATTATAGTCTTTAACCGTTTATGTATGTATTAGTTTCAAAAGTGACGGGAATTGACATTATTGTTGCGCCTATCGCCTGTTCGGTGCTTCTAATATGCCTTGGCATACTGCTGCGGCTGTGTATGAACAGGTCAATGCGTGGTCGGGAGCGAGCAGGTAAGAACCAATGTGCATGATATATAGAGAATAACAGGTTACTGCCTAATCTTTTTGAAGTATATCAGGCAAGGCTTATAATAATATAACGTCGAGGCTTGCCGAGCCGTTATTTTATTCGTACCGAGCCTGATATATTACAAAAAGATCAGGCAGTAACCTGTTTGTTTTCTGTTTATCATACATCTACGTCACCGATTTTAAAGAAATAGTAAAAAAAATCACTATAAAACTGCACTTTAAGCGGGAAAGAAAATGACTTTTGTCGTTTGACGTGTTAATAATGACGTAATGAGCACGCGCGCTTAATATTTGTAAATTTTTTTTTTGCTGTTTGTGTTGCATTTTGTGTTTAAAATATATTACATCTTGGTATCAAATTGTTTGTTTTATAGATTCTGATTCGATTTAACTAAAACTGATTACTTTATAGTTGAATCCGAGTAATATGACCATCCTCCACACATGACTGATATAAGAACTTCCTGTTGACCATGATATAAAAAATATATCAGGCAACGTTATATCAAGCAGATATCAATGCGGTGGTATGATAAAACAATTTATCGACTGAATCCTAACGCACGGTTGAAAGTGGAAATTCATTGCATATGTACAATAAATGCATTTGGTGTATATGCAAGTATATATGCACCATGTTTACATTCTCAAAGCAGAATTGCGTGTACTCAAAAAACGAAATTATCTTATAAATCGTTGAACAGATGTACTTTTAGCACTTCAGAAAACGTTAACTGGTGTGTGTTTTTACAGTTACCCCTTTTGTGCAGTTAGATACCAATAACTGTAAATATTTTACAAAAATCCAGCAAACAAAGCATCAATATAAAATTTACTTGCAGTGATAGACAACTTAAGTAGGCAAGAACCAATATCTATGAATATAATGCGAGCGGAAGAAAATACACGCCAAATGATTCCACTACAAGACGAAGACCACTACGACTTCATTAATAGCAACAGAACAATTTCATGCATTAGCCCAAAAGGCATGCAAGATTCGAATACTGATTCACTACCTTTTCTGACTATTGATGGAACAAATCAACATGGTATGTAACAAGTACACAGATGATTTAGAACATTTTATCTAATTAATATTATTTACGACATCAACATGGAATTACTTCCATATCTTATGAAAACATGAAAACATATCGTAGAGCTTATTGAGATCAAGCTTGTCGTTTCGTTTTCGTCATGTTCTCAGTCACGTTGTTGTTTTGTTAATAGTGACGCATTTTCAATAATGTTCTAAGTAATCATTTAGATTTTTCTGTCTTCCTATAAACTAGTAGTACGTTACATTTGTATTTTTACGCATGTTATTATGTGTGTTGTTTTTCAGATGAAATAGGTTTGCAAGCACAAACGTATGTAATTCAATTATTTGGTTTATACTTGTTATTACTTCCGTTATTATCTTTACAAACGTTTATAATTGTTGAGCAACTCTATGATGACGCTTAATTGCGGTTTAATAATCGCTTTACGTCAATCTCCTTTTATAATGATTATGTTAAATTGTTTAAAGGTCAAACACATGTAAACAACAACAGAACATTTTAAATGAAAATGTTATCGTCGTAGTTGTGTGTTTTGTTTTTCAAAGGTAAATTCATGAACATTCTAGTATTTATTTTAGTAGTATGTTACTTATGAATATTTGCGGAATTCATTATACAATGTATTAATTGGAACACATGTCGGTGTATACGCCAATAGTTCTTTGAGTAACTAGATTATATATTCTGATTATGCAAATAACACACAAGTTTCAACACTGGTTTTACTATTCACGTGATGGTAAATGCATAGGGGAAATCAAATCAATTACGAGTTCCTGAATCGCACTGGGAAACCGGCTATGGAGCAGTACCATTCAATTGGCGACGCTGCAGAATACATTTCTGGTATATATGTTGAACTTCATAAAAAAACTGCCATACGTTATAAATTTAAACCTACATTTATATCAAATTATTAATCTCACAAGTGTACAGCTGTATTTTTGGTTTTTTAAGTAGAAGCACCAGCAACAGATTATATGCATGAGAAGTAATAGTTATATTAAAATTGTTTGTATTATTAGTATAAGAAGCAGGAGTAGCAGGTGCAGCACAAATAAAAAGCAGCGGCAGTAGCAATAGAAGTTGCAACAGTTGTATTTTAAGAAGTAGAAGTAGTAGTAGTAGCAGTAGTAGTGGTAGAAGTAGTAATGGTGGTGGTGGTGGTTGTGGTGGTGGTGGCGGTGCTGGTGGGTGGGGAGTTTGTGGGTGGGTATTAGGTGGGTGTTTTTTTGGAAGGTTGGGTGGGTGGGTTGGTTCGATGGATGGATGGTTGGGTGGGTGGTTCGATGGATGGGTTTGGATGGGTGGTTGTTTGGGTGAGTTTGGGCGAATGGATGGGTGGGTGGTTGGTGGGTGGTGGTGGTGGTGGTTGTTGTTGTTGGTGTTGAAGTAGTAGTAGTAGTAGTAGTAGTAGTAATAGTTATAGGAGTACTACTAGTGGTAGTAGACGTTATAGCAGTAGTAAGTAGTAGTAGTAATAGTAGTAGTAGTAGTAGTTGTAGTAGTAGTAGTAGTAGTTTTAGTAGTAGTAGTAGTAGTAGTAGTAGTTGTAGTAGTAGTAGTAGTAGTAGTTGTTGTAGTTGTAGTAGTAGTAGTAGAAGTAGAAGCAGAAGTTGTTGTTGTTGTTGTAGTAGTAGTAGTAGTTGCAGTAGTAGTAGTAGAAGTAGTAGTAGTAGTAGTAGTAGTAGTAGTAGTAGTAGTAGTAGTAGTAGTAGCAGTAGTAGAAGTAGTAGTAGTAGTAGTAGTAGTAGTAGTAGTAGTAGTAGTAGTAGTAGTAGTAGTAGTAGTAGAAGTAGCAGTAGTACTAGTAGTAGTAGTAGAAGTAGAATTAGTAGTAGTAGTAGTAGTAGTAGAAGAAGAAGTAGTAGTAGTAGTAGTAGTAGTAGTAGTAGTAGTAGTAGTAGTAGTAGTAGTAGTAGTAGTAGTAGTAGTAGTAGTAGTAGTTGTAGGGGAAGAAGAAGTAATAGAAGTAGTAAAAGTAGTTTTTGTTTACATGGACATTTACTTATTGCTGTTGTTTGAGTAGTAGTAGTGGTACTATTAACGGGTTTTTGACATGATGATTCAGAAAATTTAATTATATCTCATCTTTTTTACAGATAGCGGTAGTTCAATCACAGATTCTTCTATCTCCGACACATGTTTACAGTATCTTACAGGTCAGATAATTAAGTCAAGATTTTCATTAAAAGGACTATTCTTGTTCGATCACCTTTATAAAATATATATTCAAGTGTGTTATGATGGTATTATATTATTGTTAACAGTCACTCACATATTATGTAATTCAACAATGTTGTCGTACGTCAAGCGCTTGTTTTAAGTACATATAACTGTGTATGTTATAAGTTTGAAATTGATTGGTTTCATAATTAGGTAAACGCTCTGTATTGGTCAATTGCCTATACGTATTTAGCATTAAAAGACAATATCGAGAACGTAACCTTGGAATAACCAGTTTTTGTATTTTTTGTAAGATATCTTCGTGGGTATGACTTCCAGAACCCTCGACCTAAAGGCATAGGCAACATCAAATTTGTTGTTATGACACACATAATTAATACAATTGTAGAAAAAAAAAAGAAAACAAATAACATGAACTACATCAAAAATATTTTTTTTCAGTGATTGACATCGAACCTATTCCATCGGAAAGGTAATTTGTAGTAAACTTTTAACTATTAAGTTAAATAATACATCACGAGCTTGCAATGCAGATAATTGTGTTTTGGGATATCAAACATTATAGACGGGATTAATAAGAAATAACTATGATAGAAAATGCGGCTGTTATTATTTAGAACTGCGGATCTTTCCAAAAATAAGGAATACAACATGTGTTTGAAAACTTTTTTTTTTTTTCAAAAGTCAACCTTATGCATAATTGAAAAGTTTTGCTCTTATTAATCTCAGCAAACTGATGTTACCTGTTTTGTTACCAGTGTCCTAGCCAGTACATATGATGATGTTGCGAATGCATCGAGAAGCGCACACATATAACATACGTTGCGCTATATAGAACATAGGTATGCTATTTTTTACGAGTAAATTATTATTTAAATATTGGATATATTGCAAATCACAATGTGTTGAATTATCGATTAAGTGGTCATGTTAACCTAATTTACTCCGTTGAAGGTATTTGTATAAAAAAGTGTGTTACAATCGTACTGTTTCAGGAAACGGTTGTTTTCGTCTTGAGAAGTTCGCGAAAACGAAAGACTTAACCAATGTTGTGTAAATTGTACTTTTATTCTTATGATTCAACGTAAGTGGATACCCGTTTTATTGTTTACAATGATGTTACCATAAGTATGATGATGCTTACCATCATCGCGCAGTCTACACTGTATTCCACGTATTCTCTTAATTCGTTTCGTAAACTGTTTTATCTTATGTATGGTGGTTTCCTGAGGCAGGTATTATTGAAAGCTTCATTTATTCGTTAAAGACTAGACACAGTGATCAGTATGTATCTGAGTTGAGAGTTAATGTTGATTCATCAACTTCATTACTATTTTATAAAAAACTAAAACCTCTGTTTGAAATATCTGTGCATTTAGATGTCATTGACATTACATTCATAGAAACATGATTGCTGAAATACGTCTATCGTCACATAATTTGTTAATGGAATTTGGTAGACATGATAAAATTATCAGAAATTTTAAAAATGTGTATTTCATGTTGTCTGAACGATTTAGAAGACGAATATAACTTTATACTTAAATTTATTTTTAAAAAAAAGATCCAAATACATGTCGAAACACTTCTCAATAAGACCAATCATGCATACATGTTTGAAACGTTTAAATTGCATTTATAAATGGACCCTTATGAACTTAGCAATTTACTGTATTACATTTTATAATAAAAGAGATTATTGTACCTTTCTTTAAATTAACGCTTATTATTGAAATTAATGAACCGTTTATATGAAATGAATGTACTGTGTCTTTGCCTGTTAACACTGATTTCTGTTTACAAGTGCAGTTTATTATTAAAAAAATATGATTTTGTGTGCCTTTTTTCCACTGATTTTTGTTAATATATGGTTTATATTCTCAATTCACTGTGTATATAAACATACAATACCCTCACGCATAATGCATCATTATCCTTAATACTTTTTTTAAGCATGTATGAATGTATTATAATATTAATCACGAAGAGCTGTAAAATGCTTAAGTGAATAAAATATGTGTTCTGTTAATATATATTCATATTATTTCTTTGTTTAAATCATTGACAATGAATACTTAATGCAAATTTAACTACTGGTTATTGATATTTGCTTAATAGTATTTACATTATTCGAACATAATTAATAAAAGATGTTAATTTCATTATCTTTTTAAAAAGTATCATGCATAAATTTTGATTAATCTACCGCAGATATAATAGAACTTGTATGGACATGCAAATGAAGTTGTGGCATACCGCTGCAATTGACATTCTGTGATGGCTGCAATAGCACCAAAATAGATTATGAAATAATGCATACATTGTGTTTGTTTGTTTCTATGTTTATTTCTGGATTTGAAGTTAATATATTTAATCTCGTTTAATTGATAGAATTCAACTCTCATTCGAATGCATGTTACTCTTTAAATGCAGATTAAAATAACAAATTAAATCAGTAATTTTGAAATCAATTTGCTGAATGAATTAAGGTTTGCGTCATATGAATTTATGTTTTAACACTTTTGATACATGACTATCGAATAAATTGTCCACCCGTGCTTATTGTACCTGTTATTGCATAACAAAGACGATAATGTGATATACTTCAGGTTAATTTGGAAAATACATCGCACACAATTCATATGTTCTTGAAGGTTAAGTTCATTTGGGGCAAATGCGTAACTTCGCAAATAGCGTATGAAAATCTCAATTTCATTCTGTCAACGAATTGTGAGCAAGGCATATGTGCCTCGCTTTGTTATAATGTATTATTCCATAACTTTCAAATGTTATTATTGTTTTATTGTTCATTTGCAATGGATATTGATCACCAAACGATTAATGCATCATGTTTAATTAACTATTTGCAATATGCACTTGAAAAAGAGCAAATAAGCACACAACTGGACGTCTTTAGATGAAGAGATACGTTAGAGATTGTAGTGTGATGTTTCAATTAGCACATTTTTTACATCTTTGTTTTGTCATTTTTCTTTACTTTATTGTGCCTTTTCATCGCATACAATTGGATAACAGAATTTCTGTTGTAAATAAATCAGGGACACAAATGTGTTCGAAGAAACGCAAGAAACAATTAAGATAATATGTCTTCTCTAGGCAATTTGTTAACATATTTAAATACAATCATATCACTTCATAATTTATTTCGGAAAATAAAACTTCCACAAATAGCTTTTTGTTTGTTATGACAGTTTGGTCACTAAAGAACGATCCCGAATGTTCAAGTACTTCATACTTTTACAGCAATACATGCAGTTTAACCTTCGTTGTATTGTTTCCTTTGTCATAAGCCTGGATATTAAGCGCATATAGCACCATAATTAATGTAATACATTATTTTGTTTGTCAGGACCTGAAATTTTGGTGCCCGTAACGTCATTATTATCGTAATACATCGTATCCTATTTGTCATATTTCCACTTTGGATTCTTTCGTTTTATTTTCCATCCACTATTCGAATATTATTAATTCATGAAATGCGAAGAAAGAGTAGATAATACCAGTGAAAGATAACCTGATCAGTTAGCTCTGGGTTTTCGCCAAGTTGTCTCGGACATTTTTTGAATAATAGAAATAATAGCGTTTTAATTGTAAAATTTGACCTGATCAACAACCGGAAAATGTATGGCGTTCGTTTCTTTTCAACAGAAACATAGTAGTTATTTATTTACCACGAGTTATTTTTTAAATTTATCATTAATGCAACATTAATACATCCGTATATGTATGCCATGTGTAACATTTATAGTTATATTTTTATTATATAACTCAAGAATCTGGCGTCTTTAACGTAACATTTGTTGTTAAAAAAGTATTTGAAGGATATGAACGTTTGATAGCATCTGATAATTTTATTGATGCCAAGATACATTTTACATCTGCACTACTGAACAAAAGATTCTACAACATGAAACTCCGTAAAACATTTGTTTAACTGTTGTAATCGCCTTGTAACGATTTATTAAATGCATGGTCACTTCTCTTCCGTCATTACAAAAGAAGTGATGGTGATTCATTCGTATTTTTCTTGGGCGTACAATGTAACATTTTGATCTCTCTAATACTTACATGTATTAAAATACATGTTTAAACATACTCGGAGTGTTGATTATTGTCTGTAGCTAGCTTCATTCATAATCAGTCGAAAGACTTGCCGTATCTAAAAGATGTATTATTCAATATTGTTATATAATTATATACTTTCATATTCAAAATAAAAATGCATAATTATTCACATTTAATTATACTATTTATCCTTTACGTTCTGAAGTCGAACTGTTTTTTTTTAATAATACAATTGTACACTAAGTATGTGCCTTTACGGATTGTTATCCCGTTTGATAAATAAAAGCAAGAGATCAATGGTAAGATTTTATTTTTTCCAGGAATGGATTACGTGGCCTGGTAAAGTGTACCAATGCAAACCTGTACTTCTTTAGAATACTAGAAAAGCCATTCTTTAGATACGCAAGTATTGTGCAATATAGTAGATTGGCGCAATACATGGGTATAAGCAACAAAAGAACGTATCATTACATCATTTCTTGACACAAATTCTGCATACCATTAATCCCATTTTCACCGTCAGAAGTACATGATTTAATTCTCAACTCTTACGCAAGCATCACATTTTATTGATATGTTTTCCGTCATTTAAGAAACAGAAATGCACCTCGTTTCTTAAACCCCACAAAATGTCCTCAAACATAGTTCTGGACGTTATAATTAACTATGTCTAGGAATTTCGCATTTGTTACGATAAAGATGAAATTTATTTTGTTGTTCAAAATTGGAAATAATTTTAAAAACAAAATATACTGAATTTAAAAACACTTTTTGTTAAATTAACTGCATTAAACGCACCCTAAAGTACGCTTAACCCAGAAATGTTGTCTACCTTAATACTTAATCACACCTGCGCGATGAAGTTTACCCGGCAGATTGTGAAAACGATATCACAAATATACAAGCAAGTTTTGAAACCGTAGATTGTGCAGCTTATCAAGTGTTATTTGATGTTAGACGAGCATTTGTTATACAATCGGATGTCCATGTGTGTCATCTTTTAGGTACGTGACTTACTAATATTAAATCGAATTATATTAAAAGATAACATGCTTAATATTGTGTGCGAACATTAAATGCATGCAAGACGTAAATATATCGATTAGACTTAGGAATAAACCAAATGTTGACACGCTAACTCTTTTAAAGATATATTATTATGATATATAATGTATAATTGCTAAACGCACTTGTTCAGATGTAATTATAGCTCAGACTGATTAGAAAAAGAAGACTTTTAACAAAATTACAATTATCAACATCATCGCCGTATCTTTAAATAAAATGTATTTTAAGGGCTCTGCTCCACATGACTTTTTTAATCTATTTAATATGGAAAACAGCAGAAATATTGTTTGTACCGTAGTGTATGTAATTGAAGATTATAGTTTATAAATAAATAATATGGATTATCTTTAAAAACAAATACTGTTCAATTGGCTGTTAAATATTCAGAACATTTTAGGTTAATTTCGCCCGGCACTGTTTGGAACGCACTCAAAGGTCCAAAAAAAGGCAAACCCAACACAAATTACACAAAGCTGCATTTGTGATATTGAACGCAAAACACCAAAATAACGACTTAAACACCGATCAATCTATATATTGTCCTTGATTATATCTGAAGCATTTACAAAGTGGCCTGGATTTTTTTTGCAGTTGACGTGCGTTCTAAATGTGTGTGCAACACTGCTTTATTTTGCATGATGTTCTAAATATAAATAAGTTACATATCCTCATGGTCATAACATGATTTTATTGGTCCGTGATGATTCTTGTAGCTGTGCCAGTATAAAGTCGAATGTGTGTTCATTTTTGGACTCTTGAACATGTAGAGTGCTAAAGTGTTTATAATTGTTTTATTAACGTGTTTATTTCATTCAATTATAGTGGTCTGTATGAACGGAGTGAATGCCAAACATTAAAACAAGGGACGAAATTGTCAACAGGTTTTCAATTTGAAAAAAGGGAATAAAGGGAAACAATTCAAAATGTGCATTGTTACTAATTGTTCCTATCCCCCCCCCCCGTGTCAAATTCAATCTATTTAAGTCGTGGCGACCTTGATTTCAATTTTTTTTAAAGTCTGAAAAAGGGAGACAATTCAAAATGTGCATTGTTACTGATTGTTTCTAGTTACATCTATTGTGTCAAATTCCATCTATTTTTAGTCGTGGCGACTTTGACCTTGGAGATATTGAAGTAATTCTTTCGCATGGCACACCGACGAATTATTGTGAACATATGTACCGAGTAATTTTAAAATCTCACAATGAATGACATAGTAACGGCCCGGACAAGATCATTTATGGCCATTTTTTACCTTTGAACTCAAAGTGTGACATTGACGTTGCATAAATCGACGTAATTCTTTCGCAATTCACACCGTCCAATGATGGTTAACGAATTGGAAAAATGATTTTAAAATCTCACAATGAACGACGTATTTATGGTCCGAACAAGCTTGTTCGCCCGCCCGCCGACATTCACCAATCTAATAACCAGTTTTGTCCTTCGGAAAACCTGGTTAATAAGATTTGTTTGTAGTATCTTAAGGTTCATGTAGAGGCTTCATTTTGAAAAATGTGGGACCCCAAGCATTGAACTCAAATTTGACTAAAGGAAGAGTGCCACATTGAAAATGTATACATATATGCTTTAGAGGATGTATTTCCTTCAAACTGTTACCAATTTTGTACATAAACGTATCATATCATCCACAAAATCAATCAAAATACAAAGCGATTTTAACACTAAAATATACATTATTTTCAAAAATCTGAATCATGTTTATTCTACGTATTTCGGCGGAAAATTATATAACTAGTGAATAATATCGACATTGACGAGGGCAAGTTACGCTTAAATAGTAAAAAAAGTTTACATATCTAGAAATATCAAAACTCGAACACATGTCATTTCATCACCATGGGGCAGCCATTTGTAAATTCATAAAATAGAAAGAAACATGCTAAAAACTCACTCATCGCCTAATTGACATTCCAAACGGTTGACGATGACAAATGCATTGGACTGTAATCTTTCCGTTGATGTTTGCAAACTGCACGATCAGACCTCATAAACACTCAAAAGAATAACTATGTAAGAAGCATTTCACCAATGTTTACAATTGTTGTCGAAACACCATACTTATATTATTGCGCATAAAATAGTACGCTTACAGACTGACAGAAAGATCGATACGTAACTCCGTTAAATTCATCACGGTATACTATTCTATTGATAATATATAATAACAATCTAAAAGGAGAAATAATTCTTTTAAACAAAGTTTTTAATAACGGAAGTGAAAACAACGGAAGTTAGATGGATATTATGTGAGATGCACTTCGGCTCCAGAAAAAACAATACAAATAAACTAAAAAAGACGTGAGTGGGACAATTTTCAGCTGGAAAATATTTGAAATAGGGTAAGTGATGATATCTCTACGTGGTCATTTCTGTTATTGAGTGCCATCTCTTGCTGATTATTGTTAATAGCTGTTTTACTAGTTGCGTACCAACTGTCAAAATAAGTTTGTCTTTTCTCAGGTACGTGTATACACATACCCGGTTTTCTCACCACTGCACGTGGTTTCGACCGATTTGTTTTGCACGTTTTTCTACGGAGCACAGCGAGGGCCACGCTTTCAAAATGGGTAGAAGGAATCGAAATATAAAATCAATCGGCTTGCCAATTTCTTTATATTCCTTTACAATTTTATATGTCGTCTGCAATCTTTTTCAATTTGAGATGATTTAAATTTGCAATTTGGTTGAGAGGTAAATAACAAAATTGATAAGCCTTTGAAAAAGAATTGTGACTTTTATTATCCACCATACCTTGATTTTTAAAAAGTAGTTACGTTTTAGTTATTTTTAGAACTTTGTTTAGGAAATTTATCCAAAATAGGCAGTTGAATAAAAACTCATTTGTTGTTTTATGACAATAATTTTCTGTGAAATGTTGCTAACTTGACCTTGTATATGTATATAGCTTTGTATTTATTCAACTTAAGGTAGTGCATATCCTTCCTAACTTTAGATTAAGATTTTGTAAATTAGTGTAAAAATGTATTGGTTTTAAACCAAAATATGAATAAAGCACACAAATATTGAATGTCAAAAATGTGTTTATGTTATTCTATCCGTCTTTAAAATGATATATAGTTTGACCATATGGTACCACATTGAATGAAGAAAAACCAAAACGAATTTTTAATGAATTTTATCCCCCCCCATGAACCTTAAAATGATTACTATTTTAGTTGAATACACATTCGTTTCAGAGATAATAGTAAAATGCAAAGTTTGTAGGAGATAATTAATTTGCAAAAGGCACTAATTTATATGCTATTTGTACTGTCTTAAACGGTTAAAAGAGTAACTTCTCAATGCGTTTTCTTGTATCTTTATTTTTCCAGTGAAAACAGTGACGACGCAGCGTCCAGTGAAATGGCTACGTGAAAACGTTGAAAACGATGAAAACGATTGACTGAAATAAACAAAACAATCTTTCAGTCCTAGAAATTCTCAATAATGCAATACATGTACCACGTACATGTTCAAGTATATTAGATATGTGACAATGTAATTAATAAAGGAAAAAACAATATTTGTTTGGTTTTAATTTCAATCTGTTGCTGCTTACTAAATAATCACAAAGTTCCTTGAATAAGTTGCCGTTTGTATAAGGGAGGCAAATACCGCAAGCATTGTCACATTTCCAAACATCGATTATCTATCTTGATTAAAGTCAACCATATATATTTTTCTTTCAATAATCCAATGTGGTGACTATTCACTAGAATCGTTTCAAAGAGACGACTCTAGAAAGTGACACAACATGTGACTCTTTGTATTAAAGAAAGCATAAAATATACAATGTAAAGAAATCATTATATGTAGCAAATGATAAAACAAGGGCTTTGCACATTTTCTTACCAATGTAAAATTATACATATTTGCATATAAAACAGCTTTAAAATGCGTTTTAAATCAACAATTCCAACTACCGTTTATTAGTACTTATTTATACCTAAATTCGCATGTTTTCCCTAAGAACAATTTGCCACTGAACAAAGGGAGATAAGCCAATATCTTTCATTATCGAATTTCTACTATTAAACATAAAACAGTAATTTAGCTACTTAAATTTGTAAAGAATTCTATGTATATGTTTATCAAATTTGTATTATACCATCTGTACTCAATGACAAGCGTCTATTAAATGAAATGGACTAAACGATCATTGTTCGTACACGTGTAGGCCATGCTTTAGAAAAACAATCACACAATATACTATTTTACCATGCGAATCAGATGCTGACAGCCTTTATAATGTAAGCGAATCAATTTACGGGTACGTAATGCACTCTAAGAATACTTACAGAATTTGATTAGCTCTTTTAAGACAGCACAGGACGGTAAAAACATTGATTACATTTCTAGAAAAAATGTCGATTCTTTCCATTGTTATTGGTACTCTATTTGTTAACCGGGAACCAAATTTCGGCTGGTGCCGCTTCCAATCAGATTCCAAGAAATATTCGCGGGATGCAATCGCCACTTGTACCTTCGTACCTATTACATGCGCGCCAGGTAATTTTGGCGCTTACACTATTGTTTACCTATTTTATTACAGACACACAAAATGGCAGATTTGAACGATTTATTAGCTAACAACGGATATGGCAATTGGATGAAATGCTCCTTAGCACAAAATAGTGTTCGCATCATTCTAAGAAGCGTGGTGGAATCAGAGATGGATGCTTTTCAGAAGGACATACGCAAAGTATTCAGTATTCAAAGAGGCTAGCATCAAGCACAACCTGCAATCAATGTCAAACTCATAATCTTCTTCCATGTCCCACTCAAAAACTGTGTCATTTACACCACAACATATGTTCATTCAACAATGGACCAAGCCTTCAACGTCGACCATGCCCTACACATGGTCTCTGTGATTATAAATGATGCACATCGTTTTCGGGGATCGTCCTGGAAAAACACGGACTCTACAAAATGGTGTACCTTTGCATGGACGATTGCAAAGTGTTTTATGCAGACAGATGGTTATACTAAAGCAACCTCAGCTGCTGAAACGGATTTTAATGGTTTAATAAATTTTATAATAAACTGCGTAAGATGTCAACGTCATTTCAAAGTAGATTTATCGAAGCGTAGTAATACTTGCACGAAGGCATATACATTATTTTTGCTGCATGTAAATACGGAGGTCATTTTTTTAAAGAACTTAACACACAATGACCTATTTCCGTATAATATATAAATCGTTATAATCTTGTATATATATATATATATATATATATATATATACATACTCGGTTTAATCAAAACTAATTTTATTTCTTAACGACCAAAATAAAATTTATCAGAAGATCTTTCGATTTTAACATAATTAATTCTTTGTTCCGGTATTATACTTGTGCATGAAATTTCTCTCTGTTGTTCTTAGAGGTGCTAAACAGATTCCCAAGCATACGATATACGTCTGCACCACCGTATTATGCAATAAGCATGGTGCAACAAAACGTTATCAAATATTATGTCGTTTTTTTAGGTCAGGGATAATTGCAAAGGGTTAAAGCATATCCCTTGAGTATGATCGATGATGAAATGAACAATTTCATAGAAACGCTCATCTACATTCTGAATGACCCAGTATTTATGCATATTCATCAGACATCTAGTGAGCAGATTCGTAAGTTGGTAAAGGTTATCAGTAAGATGGTGATATCTAGGTATTACACAATTCGACGGTCAAATGGTTTATCGTAATGTTTTTCAGCTGGAAAGCCACGAAAATGTGTTTGCTTTCTACACGGCAGTCGGGTCAGAAATAGGTCGGCGGGAAAGTGGTAGCGGTATCGTAAAGGTTTTTCCTCGGACACTATCGCTGTACCCCTTCGACCTAAAAAAACATGTTATATGATTTGATCAAAAATATTTGAACCAAAGTCTATAATCCAAGGGACCTAAAGGCCATTGGAAGGGGCTTAAGTGCACAGGCCGAGTTGGGAGTACTGTACTACGGCTTTTAATAAATGTGTCAAGTGTTCATAAAATCGGTCACTGTTTTTTATTGTAAACATGGAATATAAAAGTAATATGAGAGCAAAACATATTGAATGAGTGAGCGAACACTTTTTACAAAAAGCCAAAATGTTCAAATCTCTTGCCATGATCGCTCTATTTCTTTTGTGTTTTGTTTCAATGGTAGATGGAGTTGTTTATTTAATATATATGTTAAACGTATATGATAAACACGCATCGATAATTTATTTATAACACGCGCCAATACTCTTATTGAATGTCAATTGATATTAAACTGTTCAAGAAACACATTTCATCGTTTTTAACCAGATCTCACTTAAGTGTAATTACTATTTCAATAACTATATTTTGATCTTAAACAACATTAATCAGTTCTTTTTAACGTATTATACCTTTAAAATAATAATTATAACGTGAAACAAATGTATTAATTTGTTAACCGCTTAGTCAACAATTTGTTTTCATAAGGATAAAAGTGTTTATAGTTGCATGTGAAGGAACATTAATTCTCAAATTCGTTTAAATATACTTTAAATAGTGCTTGATATCAGTACCCCACTGTTAGGACTGGTATTGAATTGCACGATTTGCGTATGTGTCACTTCAAACCACATTCTAGGCGTTTTTGATAAAATACTTTTGACTCGTGTATAAATAAAATAATTTTACGGCGACACAGTGTAAGAATTGCGGTTTACATTAATTTACATTACATTAATGCATTAATTTGTAAGTCACATGAAATGGATTTGTAAATTGGAACACACATGTATTCCCTTTGCATGAACTAGTAATAAATTGGCAAGACAAAGTAATTTAAATGAATCTAATATTTACTTCATTAATTAACGTTTGATGTTCATATACCACTGTCACTTATTCAAAAACGTTGCCGACAAGGTCTAGAAAGTCGTATATAGATAGATATCGTCTAAGTGTGAAGATCTTTGTGTGTAATCTGATAAGTTTTTACCACAAAAGTTGATTTGATAGCTGATTCCGCGTAACATGACGGACATCTTCAAATTATCATATAATCGCGAACTAACCTGATATACACATTATTTCAGGCTTCTTTGTATCATGTTGAAATCAACGAACAAGTTTTTTAAATCGGGAATCTCTCTTGGCGTTTCGTAACAGACAAAAATTAACGATACGCTAGAATGAAATAAATTTGATTTTTGAATTTACCTTGTTTTAATGTTCTTTGAGTAAATAATTACAGCACAAATAAATATTTAACAGGTTTACGATTGCACTACTTATCGACTATCCTTGTTTGCAGCTGAAGACAGACACATCAGTCTGGTCATTTCGGTGGCTGACATGAACAGTGCATTGGACGAGAAAAAACAGTCAATGAAGACATTTCTTGAAACTCTCAAGAAAGAAACAATTGTTGATTTGGACACACAAACATTAAGTTTCAGTCTTCAAACAATTAAGACAATACAAGCTACTATAGACGAAGTCCGTTTCCGAATACAGCAACATTCCCCAAGCAACGTGGTTTTGCATGGAGTACGTCTTTCCCGAATACAGCTACAGTCCTCAAGCAACTTGGTATTGCATGATGTATGTCATATGGAACGCGGTCATAAGGAACGTGTTTATTATAACGATCAAGATCTTAAAAGCATTGAGAGTACAAAAGAAGGCTTTACTACACTTGAAATTAAAGTAGAAAATTTATTATATCAGACTCAGTGTAAGGGAACAACTACGAATTACCCGCAGAGCAATCAATGTATATAATTTTGACTATTTTGCCTTATATAACGAAATGATTCGGTTTGTGTATATGTCTTGGCTTAAGCTCAACACCGTTGAGTAGGATACGTGTAAAGTACTCGTATATGATATAAAGAAAATGTATACTCGCATTAATTGTGCACATGATACATAAACTGTTGTTTCGGTAACACATCTTTTCAAGCTACAGTATTTAAAACTCGATATATATATAATAAGTTCGTTGATTATTCAACGGAATTTGGAAGATTATATTACAAAGTCAAACGCGTGAGTAAAAACCTCTCAAGCGGCTTATTTGTCCGAATTTCGATTCTATTATACGATTGTTAAGTTAGAGTCTGCGTGTACGCCTGTAACATACTTAACGTATTTAACCTATCGTACACATTTAACCTATCGTACACGATTGTGTCTGTTTGTTCTTCTAAGTATGAGGATGCTGTATTTTAAAAAACCATAAACATGTAAAACTATTTTAGTTGGAACGCCATATGCGAAATAGAAATAGTAAAATAGAAAGAGCTTAATATGTGATTGTATTAGTGCTTAAAACACTTAAAATACTTTTTAACTAACTCTTATCGCGTGGATTTAAATAGTAGATCGTACTACAAATAGGACACAATTATTCTACAAAATGTGTTCAAATACTTCCCAAAGGCTAAACTGGATACACGCCGGAGTATTATGATATATGACAACTTATGTATTAACATATATTTAGAGAATACCACCTAAATATTTTATCAGTGCCTATTGTCTTTTTTAAGGACATTTCATATTAACATACATTGATGAATAACATCCAAGATTACAAATTCATAATAACGTATAGCAAACCGTTTTGTATTTAAATGTGTATATAATTGAACATACTGTTCGTTTTCCAGTTGAACACACATCTGCATTTATATTACATATACAATATTGAAGAATAAACACATTTATCGTTATGAATATTTGTTACAAGCATTTAAATTGTTTACGCATATTTTGAACAAATATATTGTGTTAAGATCAAATATAATAGGATTTGTTTACATTCATGTCTTTATTTGATGCTAATCGATGACAAATTTTTAATTCACGGGGTACTAATTAAGGCTATATTTCTCAGTAAGATTTTCTTATTTCTATTCTATTACCTACATCGATTTTTATACAGTTGGCTCCATTGAGTTTTTAAGCAATGTTAAAAAAAGAAAGAAACAAATAATTTTTCTCCTGTTGACATTCACATATGTATTTTCTTATTATATTTAGAAACTAATTTCAATATATTATATCGAAAGCAAATATTTATCATCAATTAAATAACCAAAATAACTAAATGTATTTTTTAAGAATTTCCTTAACGTAAATGAGAAATAAAGTTGGAACATGACATATTTCTTGTAACAAGAATAAAATACTGTTCTGTATTATTTCATAGTATAACTGTTTTATTGTGCCAACTATTGATATGCGAAATCTTCATTTAAACTTATCAGTAATCTATCTAACCTAATAAGTTTGGGCTTATTATTTCGCATTATCTGAAATTTTTGCACTTTCAATTATTGTTTAAAGGAAATAATTAATAAATACAGTATGATATATGAGGATCTTATCGTTAGATTTCTGAACCATCAACATCACTAGTGTGATGATTCGGCTTAAAATAACCATTATGGCAATGAAGCCCTAAGGCCACAACAAAATGATTACATGTTCGATGGATTTCCCGCACCAAAAAATCTTAAAACGAAATAAAAATATTTTTATTTTTATTTTGCGCCCGCAGCAACAATTTGTGCTCCGAACATATTCGTTCAATGATTTAGCTTAATTTAGCCTACGTAATTTACGATATAGACTGTTATAATAGTATCGGCGGTAGAACCCAAAATCAGTCTTAACCCGGACAAAATTAGAACAGATTTGAAACTTAGATTTTCTTATAGGTTATAACTTGTAGATTCTGAATGAACAAAATTCTCGAAAATTCCCATCCGGGAAACCTCAGAATCCAAGATGGCGTCCAAGATGGCCGCCGTAAGTTAAGATAAGGGGTAAAATCAGAAATATCACTTTTTGAAAGGTATGATTGATAATAGTATTATAAATACTCTTGTAACTTATTGGCATTAGATTAGCAAATTTTATCACCTGTCTTTAACATACTTGAGGTCAAGGTCAAGGTCATATTAAAGGTAAAAGGTCAAATTTTGAAGAAAATTACCCATTTTACCACAAAGAAGTTCCGTTTGCAAGAGTAAATGGTGCATTCTGATATAATAATCTTTACGGTAGTAGAGTACAAGTAAAACGTGTTTCTCTGCTGGAAGTAAAGGAATATCTGGTTACCAAGGTAACAGCCAGAATGGCTTCCAAGATGGCCGCCATCAACCATGTAGAAATAGAGGAAAATCGTAAATTTGACTCTTCGAAAACTATGATAAAGAATGGAAACATAAATACTCCTGTAACTAATTGACATTATATCAACACATTTTATCATTTATAATTGTCATACTTGAGGTCAAGGTCCAGGTCAAAATCAAATTGAAGGTCACAATATCAATTGTGGAAGGCAATTGCCTGTTTTAACAAAGAAGTTGCGCTTTAAAGAGTATGTTGTGCATTCTGATGAACATATCATATTAATACTGTAGTAGAGAACAATTAAACTTATTTTTTTCTGATGGGTCAATATCTGGTTATCAAAGACAGCAGCCGCTTGGAACTTTATGAAAACAGGTCATGTTTAAGGGCACCGGTTTTCAACAAAAAATATCTTCGGAATCCTTTTTTCAGAATATAAACTAGTATAAAATGACTGCACATTTAATAAAGTATGTCTCCTTTATTTTGACACATGTGATATATTCAGGCTACATATCTGCATTAAACAACTGACTTAAAAATACAACAGGTACTTTTGTTTAAAAAAAATCTGCCGTTAAATATAACAATACCCCACCCACTTACATAAAAATCAAGACTTCTTTTTTATTCTGAGAATTTCTCTCAAAACTTTGTGATACATGATCAGTTAAAGACTTCATTTTAGTAACTTTTAAATCTTGATCTCATCTTTATCAGAAAAAACTTATATATATATATATATATATATATATATATATATATATATATATATATATATATATATATATATATATATATATATATATATATAATATCTTTATATCTTGTCAAAAATCATTGGTTGCATTTCAAAAGACAATATATATGGACAAAATCAAAATACAATCTGTCCTGCTTTCAGCTTTTATTCCATATAACGTTAAGTGGAGACCATGCAGTTATAGATAAATTAATATCTTATATACAGTGTATATGAAGGTTAAGTTTCAAATCTATATAATCAATTTCATACATAATATACGTTACATAATACACCTAACATATGTTACATTATACAAACATGAACATGTTAAAACACATGCATTTCTAAGGAAAATAGATAAGTTCTTTTCTGTTGTTCTGAATTTATGTTCTAATAACAACACTGAGTACCAAATAAAATGACATAAAATCTATATGTTCATACAATATTATGTTTCTTCAAGTTCTTCAGTTTCAATCTGTACACTATTAGAGCAGCTCGTGCCTTTTCAGTCTTCACGAGCAGAAGAACACACACGTCCATGCTTTCTGCAGAAGCATCTCTTTGTATCACAGTTTGTTTTACAATTACATTTAATTATTTTCAACAACCTTTCAGGTGAAGCAGGTAGATCAGTCTTTATTGGAACAAATGTGTCACTAACTTTACACCAACTCAACTCTACAGGGTTTGTTTCATGTCCAATCCAAGTTTTTACTTAATAAAACACTTTAAAGCGGTGGTATTTTCCAGCTGCTTGCGTTGGGGGTAAAGTTTTGACTTGTACAACACATGTACCTGTTCCTGTTTTAATAGTTATGAATTTTCTGTACCTTAAGCTATCTAATTTTTCATTCTTTTTACCATAATACACGCACTTAAATGATTGTTTCCCAGCATTTTCTATTTCATCATGATAAGAATTCTGACTGATAAAAACATTTGCCTACGATTTAATTGAGTATCCGTCAACATTTTTTTTGAAAACTACCCCTTTACCAATACTGAATATGCGTGATGTTGTATCGCATCCACTGAAAGCATGAACGAATGGAAAGAGTCTGCAACTGTCTATGGCTTATTTATTTTGGGTCCTTTTTATATCCCACATCTTTTTCTTTTTCAAGCAATTCTTCGGGTCTAATGTGAAATACATGTTATTTCCATTTTGGTCAGTATGATAACATAATAAAATCAGCAAATCTGTGACCTCACCTACTACAACTGTTGGCACATTTCAGGCATACTTTACGGCGGTTTCAGCTATCAGTACGTCTGCATCACTTTACGCATTGACAACACATATTTCTTTCTCCTCCATGTGATACATAGTAGATAAATGAATCTCTGTTTGTTTTCAACATTTGACAAAACAGACATTTTCTTAGTCTTGAAGGGAGTTTTGTCATAAAATTTTATTTCTGCTCCTATAATACCTTTAGTTCTCCTCTCGTGTGTCACATCTTTTGTTGATGCACCGCCACCATATCCATCAAATACAACACATGCATACCTAAAGCCTTATTACATAGTCTGTATAGTGCAAAAACATTGTGTTAAATAGCTCTCCACAGATCCAAGGAATTTTTTGTATTAATGAGCCACCATCCAACACGTATTGTAAATTGTCATCTAAAATTTCATCTACACCACAAACCTCTTGTTCCCATATGGAATTTGCCAGTAATGGTTTCTCTGCTTCGCGTAATAAGCCCGATGGTTCGAATAAAGAGGATGGATTCCCAGAAAGTTCGTATTTAAACATACCTTATATATCATCTTGAGAGCTGTCAGCTACAGTTATATGCCTTTGGAATTAAAGTTGTGGATCAACGTTTGACTCTTCACTATTAACGTATAAACTGTCTTTTGTACCCATTGTTATAACTTGATTTTTTCTCCTAAAATTGAAGTCTGATATTTTCTTATCCTTCATGGTTTTTACTATATTGTGTCCAACTTCTTTTGCAATACATGCATTTACATTTTTATTTGCTATAACACCTGTTTCAATGTTTCTCAATTGAGATTCTTAGAAATTCTTCAAGCGTGTTTCTGTTCTTTTCCTCTCGTTCAATTCTCGCTTTTTTCACTTGTCTCCACTTTCTGATCTGTAAAGTCTTGTTTTGCACGATTTATTCCAGCTGTTGCAGAAACAGATAGTAACCAATGTGCTCTCTCAGCGTCCGTCATATCCCGTCCTCGCGTCAGACCCCCCACTGATTTAATGCTTCACACAAACACCTGCTCAATAACCAGATCTGTCGAAAGACCTTTCCAATAGCGATTACATCTTCGAACCAAATGATATCCATCACAAAATGCTTCATGGACTTTGGGATTATTGTCTGGTAAAGCTAACATCTGCTGAAGATATACATATGCTGAATTTAAATGAAAAATTGTGACCAGCCGACGCGAAAAAGGACAACATTTTCTGGATAGCTTTTAGGTGTAGACTCCAGCTCACCATTTGTTCTTCCTTAAGAAACAATTTCAGTATATCTACCATCTCCATATAATGCAACCAAAGTCAAACAGTTTTAAATTTTATTGAGGTTTGCCTTAACATTTTCATATTTTTCCATATAAAGTCTTGTATTGTACTGTTATTACTAAGTGCGTCAGGAATTTGTTTTTCATTCAGAACTGTTTGCATCATGTCTTTCACCTTGTATATGTCATCTTCAACGGTTATTTTTCCCTCGTTTTCATTACCGGGATCAGTCTCAATCGAAGGGTTATTGTTTAAGTATTGGGGATCAGTCTATGGTCCTTTCATGTTTGCAAACAATACAGATTGCAGCGCATCGTCTACAAGGAAATGGCCTCTTACTGCTAATAAACAGCTTTTCAACTAAGCATATGACCTACTGTATTCTCTGCATATATAGTCTCTCAAAGTTCTTTCAGACCTGAGTTTTCTATTCTCTCCCGATGCAGCCTTGGAAGCTCACCTCAGTGTGAAACCCGCCTAACCTTAACACAACATATTTAATTTTACTTTCACCTGGCTCATTTGTAACTATGCTAAGAGCTTTCCAGTACAAAGGTTGGTCAAAAGAAAGAACTAGTGTTGTATCCAATTATTTTCATTGCAGTGCTACAATGTGCAACGTTGAGTAGAAACAAGACATGTCACTTGCACTTATATCAATCATAGGCATAAACATGATAGATGACTCTCCTGAGTGTGTTCCATTCTGTACCATTTGCATTATTCCAGACCATTCTGGGAACTGCAGTTTCAGTGGCCGAGTGGTTTTTAAGAGGAATTCAAACTCTGCATCAGGTGTCTCAATATCATTCAAATCTGCCAACTCTCTGAATATCATTTCTTCCATATTGTTGGTTTTTTGTTTGTAGAAATCAATTTGTATTTTTCCAACGTCAATAAAATCTTCACGTGTTACCTTGATGCGCGGAATGATTTGACTTGTTTCAACTTTTGGTGTTATGGTTGCAATTATTCCCATTCCATGGAAAGTGCTTGACCCATCCAGCGTACAAATATTATGGTGTACATTGTCAGCTATGTATTGGACAAATTCATTATTTTGTACTCGTAAAGTTGTTCCTTGCACGACAGCTGCACTTGATTCAAATTTCAGAAACTCCTGATAAGTGCTACAGAACACTAGACTTTTCAAAGTTTCAACCAAATGCCTTGAGCCAACAAATGATGAACCTGGACTGCCAATCCAATATGTACCTGCAGAAAACTCAAATGCAGTATTGTCTGTAAACATTGTGATGGATCATGTGCAAACCAATCTGAGATATCAGTGGACTAAATAGTGTCTATATAAGTACATTATAGTTGGATTCAGACAGAGGCGTTAATTGGTTCATGTGTTGGAACTGAAACTTGGATTCATGACTTTATGCCTCAATTTAAAATTTGATAAGGGTTCTATGGTTTGGACATTTTGTAATAATCTTCATTTAGAATGAATTATTATAAAATATGAAGTATGAAGTATGTAATACCAAATTGTCTTCTTTTTCAAATATGTATAGACTATTTCAAATGGTTAAATTGAACATTATTGCTTTTGAAACTCTAAAGGAGTATGTGCTCAGAAAGTATACTTTATTCTATGATATGTTTTAAAGGGTAATGATCTCTGATAGACTAATGTTGTTTATATCTTGACTCTATTTGATGCAAGTATAAGTAAGTGTATTTTCAATTAAAATGCACTTGAAATATATATAAAACGATAAATTTCAAGCAATAAAAGATTGTTTAATTGTATGTCGTAAAAAAAAGGTACCCCACCCACTTCTATAATAACATACCCGAAACGTTGTACATACCTGAATTCAGTCAAAAATATTAAAGTTGAAACTTTAATTTTGACATTATGTATATTGTAATGATAATTTCCACTTCAAAATGGAGTGGAAATTATTATATTATATAAGAAAAGGTCATTTGAAGGCACCTTGTAGGCATGTTGGACGCCATTTTGGACGCCATATTGGATTTTCAAGTTGATAAAACAAACGAAAAGTGCAAACATGTTATTGTTGTGACATTACGTGAATGTAGGCAACGATTTCCACAATAAAATACTTTAAATTGTTCAAATAATTAAGAAAAAAGCCTTTTTTAAGTAAATGCACGCCATTTTGGACGCCATATTGGTTATTTTAGTATGAAAACAAGCGATTTGTAAAATGTTTGATATTATATTCTTATTTAAAAAGATTTAGGCACAAAATAGTTATACTTTTAAATAAATAATCTTATAAGTGCTCATAGTATCAAAATAGACGCCATCTTGGACGCCACCTTGGATTCTGAGGTTTCCCGGATGGGAATTGTCGGGAACTTTGTGATTTCAGAATCTATAAGCTATGATCTTTCAGAAAATATAAGTTTCAAATCTGTTCCAATTTTGTCCGGGTATACCCTTCCACAGCCTCTACTATAACGCTTTCCGATATTGATTGGTTTATGGTAAAATAATGGCGGCGTCCGTCTGCCTCGTTGTGTCAGCGAAAGGTGTTAACGGAAACGTAATTTTTCCGCCAGTTGCAATCAATCATCGCATTACTGATGATTTACGTGCTTTGTTCCTCGCAGCAGCATCTGCATCGGGATGCGAAAAATCAACAGAATGCGCCAATGCGGTAAAAAAATGTGGTCAACTAGGCGGTAGTGATAAAATAAAAATGTCGAACATTAACATTCAACGTTTAGTGTCGCAGTGGAATTTGACAAAAAAGTTGTAGAGTTTACTAATATGATTTTAGGTGCTACCTTATTTACGGGCAAAAGCTTTTAAAGTTTTTTTTGATAACCATGTGTTTTTAATAAATATATGGACATGATTGTGTTCAAAATATTATAATTGTTGCAATAATTAAGTTATGCATCCAAAAAAATCAATCTTAAAACGAGTTACATGTTCCAAGCTTAAAGATATAGCATCTTATTTTTTTTTCTAGCCACAGGAATTTATAGCTGGTTCGGTGTCTGTGGTATAGTGGATGGGATGTCTGCTAACTGGCTTAGTCACTGGGAGGTCTCTGTATTGATACCTTAAGTGGGTAATTTATACCAAATTATGCGACTATCGACCGCTAACTCATATTGTGCGTATTTGGTATGAATAATAATAATAATAATGTTTAATAAATACGCACAATATCTATGAGTAAGCGGTCGATAGTCGCATAATTCGGTATAAATAATAATAATAATAATAATGTTCAATGTCAAATATCTCTAAAAGCAACAGACGTAAGGTGTCTTCTGATTGGCTAACACTCAAGGGTCGGTGAAAATTGTACGTCGAAGTACATTACTCGTTCTACCTAGTAAGTCTTGTAGACTTTCGACGTCATGGTACGTCATATAGACACTAAGTACTGGTCCTACCCAGGAAACAGTTTGTTTCATCAAATGTCTCAATTCAACTTGACAGCTTGCTAAAGCAGTTGCATTTAGCATACAGTACACTGATTTAACATAATCAAGATCATGTGATGTGTCAAATCAATTTTGATTGACAAATTTGACAGGATTTTTTTTAATCCAATAAGTTTTAGACTGTCAAATAACACACACTACGTATTGAAAGCCATACCTGGAGCTTTCGTCTGTATATCACTGACTTCATCAGAAGAATGATTTCTACTGTTGGGAAACGTTAACACCACTAATTGTCTTCTTATTTATTATCAATGTATAATTATGTGTAACAGCATAACAACATGCTTGTTTCGCAATTAAAATATTTAATAAATACAGGTATCTTGCAGGTTTCTAATTTTCTTTTGCAAACTATTGTTGAATAGTTTAAATTGTGTCGCCACTAAAAAACTAGCCATTTGTAGCAATTCTAAAATCACAATCTAAACTGCATACACTTAGCTCGATAGTTACAATTTGAATGCAAATATTAGAATGCATCATGTTATATCATCTATATTTTTTATTTAAACATTCAAATAACACATAACACAGTACATATATAAAAAGGTATGTGGTATTGTGTGGAGATACAAAACACTTCACATCATTTATTTGCACATAAAATAATAGTTACAAAATAAGTAAACTAAAACACTGTCATCAACCTACATTTCAAGACTATTTACGTATATGAAATTACAAAGTGGTGTTATTGTATTACCTTTTACAAAATTAACATTGCTGGTTTTGTACTAGCCATAAAACATTTATCATGGATTAACAAGTAACAACAAATTTATTAATTACACAATAGAACGGAAATCATATTGATTGCATTATACATTTACTAAACAAGCTATTTGCTACTGTTTAGAATTACACTATCTTACTAAAAATGATCACAGGTACATAGTGCTTTTACATACTTGTGTTAAGTTTTGTATTATTAGTTTGACAATTATCGGCAGACACTTGTCGATATACAGACACAATTTGCATGGGAACTTTCATATTTTTTCAGCATAATTGCCTTCATTTTGTTAATTTAACAACCCTTTGACATTGTTTGCACACCTGATCTTATTATACCATAGCTGATTTTTGTTTATAGATAGACATATAAAGACTTTTCAAAGTTCTATAAAAGTTCACACATGTTCCATCCAAGTAAACAAACAGAACCAATAAAGATCACCACAGATAATAACTGTGTGTATAGCTTGGAAATTTTGATAGTTCAGGAATCCCTTCTTTGTTGATTTCTGTAAACCAAAACTGTCAGTTTTGCTGGATAGAATGGCTTGTATGATGCCCAGCTCTTGCCTTAGCAGAACAGCTTCTAAAAACGGAAAACCAACACATATCTTAAAATTTGATTAATAATGCAGACAATTTATAAATGTCTTGTTTTTTGTTGATTTCGAATCTGGAAGATTTTTTTACGTAAGATTGTGGTACGAAAATCCAACGGTATCGGATTTTGTGGTTTTAGGTCTAAACTAATTATAGTGATATGTAACCTTTCGGGATATCGGTAAAGTGCGAGCAGACGAGGTGTAAATACGTTAAAATTTAAAGCTAAAAGACTAAAAAGTTAGATCGGAATATCTTTAAAGTTTGTAAATAAATGTGTTTCTTGTGGATAACAACGACAACTTACCAGAATATTGCCCATGATCACACGTAAAACTTCTTTCTGAGAGCGAATGGAAAATGCGTCACAAATTCTGACAAATAAACAGTAGGGTGTCGTTATTGAAATACCGCGAGAATACTGGAAGAATAGAGATGCCAACTATAATGTTTAAAACAAATAATTTTTTAACAAGCGTTTGTGATTTGTCAGGATAATAATAACAATAAGATATCGAAAAGATCAAAGCAAATAAATTCGACAGAAATCTGAGATTCGGCAATATATTAAAGACGGGTTATGTTCACGTAAATTGTGTTTGGTAAAGACTGTCACTATATGTAGTGAACCAGTTTTCGGCTTATACCCACTGAAGAATAGCATTCAGGGGAGATAAATGAGTAATGACTTAATTCTGGAACGGTTGCGAAGAAAAACAAATAATGCGAGAATATTTAGTGCAATTCGCTACACAATTATGATGTCATTGATATAATTTTTCCTGAGGTATGTATTTACATGTGATTTAGCATATGTCAAAGTGTTTTTGATTTGTTCAAGGTCATAAATAGCATCGCGATAATATATGTCGCGTGGCAAATTTTTTTGAGACGCATCCTTATATGGTATTCTTATGTAATTTTATGGTCTAAATTTCCATATGTATGCACGGTCAACGCCCGCTTCGTGGGCTTTTGCCCGTATAAACAATGAGCGCATTCCTAATCCTAGTATTAACAGTGAGCTCAATGCTTTTAAATATATAATGATGAAGTCAAAGAGGATGATGCACGCCAAATGGCATTGCTCACATCTGTTAATAACGGAGTTATAGCCCTTTGTATCCTGAAATAATGATTTTTTGTCCGGAGCCATATCTTATATGTGCTTTTGCGGATTTCATTGTTATGGCCCTTTATATCTTGATAAAAATGCTTTTGTGTGTGTGTCCTGAGCCATATGTTGGAAGAGCTTTGACGGATTTCATTGAAACTTGGTATGAGTATATATGTGGATAAGTGGATGTTGCACGTTGGCGTTGTCCATCCGTCCAGAAAACTTTTGTGTCCAGAAGCATATTGGCGGGGGATATCAATTCAACAAATTTGCTTGTTTAAATTGACTTGATTAAAAAATTGTTCCCTCTTATTGTTGTACTGCTATTGTTGTAAATATATATAATAGAACTAGTAGTTATACTAGAATGTATACTAGTCTTTTTTGCACTCAAATGAGACCAATATATGTGCTATGTTAAATATAGTATCAATTTATATAAACAATATTAGTTTTTTTTTATTTTTCGCTTTTCGCTCGCCTGAGATTTAAAAAAATGGAATAAAAATAAATTTATTTTTATCTCGCTCGCTCCCTCCATTTCTGGTTGGCTAAAATCCATAGAACACATCATCAATTTGTTGTGGCCTAACATTGGATTTAAAAAGGGCTGTTTGCAGTATATAGCGAAAGCATGAGCACTTAAAGCTAGTAAACCTGCTAAAGATGGAAACGTGTACGTAAGTTAAAATTAACAGTCATTAAGTTAAGGAAAACCCATGAAAAAGCATAACCCCTCTCAAAATACACCACTGCTAGAAGTGCTTTTCTAGTTCTGATTTTAACTAGATGCGATTAAGTTCTTTATAACCGCTCTTTTTCACAAAACAAATGCGTTTGTTAGCGATTAAAAAATAAACCTAGACATGTAATAGCTCTTCTACCTAGACATGTTAAAGCTCTTCTGAGCGATTCAATAAAATAATATAGTTAACTTTATTCATTATGTACACCATAACAGCGTATTTTCTACCTTGTTCATATCCCTATATAACACAACGTTATACATCCATACAGCGGTAAACCGGGGTTACCGGAGGAGATTTGGCTGATGCCAGACGTTCATTTCTGTATAGCAAAAAGATCCGGTACACGTGTAATTTCATAGTAAAAAACAGAAGACAACAAGCAATATTTATAGATAATAATTTTCTGAACACTATTCTACCAATCGTCGATCTTCGATAGTTTTTCGTGTTAAGGAGCATAAATCTATATGTTCAGATTGCATACGAAAAAACATCTTCGTTTCCATTTAGTGTAACTATAAAAGACGGCGATCTCATTGTTGATCTTTTTATGTTTATGGCTGTACCTTTTTTAGCTCATCTATTTTTTTAAGAAAAATTATGAGCTATTGTCATCACCTTGGCGTCGGCGTCGGCGTTGGCAACGGCGTCGGCGTCCGGTTAAGTTTTGCGTTTAGGTCCACTTTTCTTAGAAAGTATCAATGCTATTGCATTCAAACTTGGTACACTTACTAACTATCATAAGGGGACTGGGCAGGCAAAGTTAGATAACTCTGGCGTGCATTTTGACATAATTATGTGCCCTTTTTATACTTAGAAAATTGAAAAGTTTGGTTACGTTTTGGGTTTAGGTCCATTTTATTCCTTAAGTATCGAAGCTATTGCTTTCATACTTGCAACACTTACTAACTATCATAAGGGGACTGTGCAGGCAAAGTTATGTAACTCTGACTGGCATTTTGACAGAATTATATGCCCTTTTTATACTTAGAAAATTGAAAATTTGGTTAGGTTTTGTGTTTAGGTCCACTTTATTCCTACCCTACAGTATCAAAGCTATTGCTTTCATACTTGAAACACTTATTAACTATCATAAAGGGACTGTGCAGGCAAAGTTATGTAACTCTGACTGGCATTTGGACGGAATTATGGGCCCTTTATTCTTAGAAAATTGAAAATTTGGTTAAGTTTTGTGTTTTGGTCCACTTTACCCCTAAAGTATCATAGATATTGCTTTCATACTTGGAACACTCGCAAACTATCATAAGGGGACAGTAAAAAGACAAGTTGCATATCTCTGGTTGTCATTTTACGGAATTATGGCCCTTTTTTTACTTAGTAACTTTGAATATATGGTTAAATTTTGTGTTTCGATCCACTTTACTTCTAAAGTATAAAGGCTATTGCTTTCAAACTTCAAATACTTTCATGCTATCATGAGGTTACTGTACCTGGCAAGTTGAATTTTACCTTGACCTTTGAATGACCTTGACCTTTGAATGATCTTGACTCTCAAGGTAAAATTATTAAATTTTGCTAAAATTGCCATAACTTCTTTATTTATGATTAGATTTGATTGTTTCTTTGACAAAACTACTCTTACCTGACATACCACAATAGACTCTACCCAAACCATCCCCCGTGCCCTCCCCCCTCCCCCCCCCCCCCGAATTCCCCCCCTCCTAATGTTTTAAAATCATCTCACAAATGACCACCACACCCTCACACTATACCCCCCACCCCACCCCCCAAAATATTTTTGTTTGAAACGATTAAAAAACACAAATATTTATTTTTATTATTTTATTTTTAAAAGACCGTCCAACCATCGCACCCAAGAATCCCCCCCCCGAAATTTGTTATGTCCCCCACTATAGTGGTGGGGGACATATTGTTTTTGCCCTGTCTGTTGGTTGGTTGGTCTGTTGGTCTGTTGGTTGGTTTGCGCCCACTTTAACATTTGCAATAAATTTTGCAATTTTGAAGATAGCAACTTGATATTTGGCATGCATATGTATCTCACGGAGCTGCACATTTTGAGTGGTGAAAGGTCAAGGTCATCATTCAAGGTCAAAGGTCAAATATATGGGTCAAAATCGCTCATTTAATGTACACTTTTGCAATATTTCAATATTCAAGATAGCAACTTGATATTTGGCATGCATGTGTATCTCATGGAGCTGCACATTTTGAGTGGTGAAAGGTCAAGGTCAAGGTCATCCTTCAAGGTCAAATATATGGGTCAATATTGCTCATGTAATGTCATTTCTGCAATATTGAAGCTAGCAATTTTATATTTGACATGCATGTGTATCTCATGGAGCTGCACATTTTGAGTGGTGAAGGGTCAAGATCAAGGTCATCCTTCAAGGTCAAACGTCATATACGGGGACATAGTGTTTCACAAACACATCTTTTTTGTGTTCATTTTTTTTCGCATTTTTGGAAGATAATGTAATAAATGTCCACACCCCCACACTAAACACCCCTCTTCACTCCACCTCTCCCTCCTTTGTGATTTCAATTGAGAGTCCCTTCACCTTTAAAAAGAAAATAGATGAGCGGTCTGCACCCGCAAGGCGGTGCTCTTGTTTACAAAGGCAGTGAATAAGAACTTCATGTCTAATCGAATTTCTCGAGTTATGTCGTTTGCATTATAACATATTTAAAGAGTGTGTATGACATGCTTTTTTACATTTTTGTTTCCATGTGAGAACTCATGCGTTGCTTTAATTTCACACTAGTACGCGCTCCAAGGCCCATAATATGTAAAGAATATAGTACGGCTTCATTCTAATTGTTGCTGAACACTAATATCATACATTTGAATCATGTAACCACGTGTTTGTGTTTTGTTCACACTTATCAAGGTTAAAGCTATATGTACGTCTCAGATTGGGTATGACGGTGCACGAGCTCTCGATCTTGCTACAACCACATACCTAACCATACTATAAAACGGAACAACACCAATAATCACACGGGGACTAAACCAAATCAAAATGTATTTATTCGCAAAATAACGACGGCGACGACGGTGTTAAATTACGCAAGTAGTTAAACTTCGTTGCATATGTTACTTCAATATGATAAAAACTCGTTTTGTAAAGTAGTTGACTTGTTACTAATAATGCTAATTTTATGCACGGAATACTTACGTCATACAGTGGCGATTATTTTAACCAATGTTTATTAAGGCTATAGACCACCTCATCGTTACATGCAAGAATCTTTTGTGTTCCATGCGCCCCCTTTTTAACAAATGTTACCCGGAAAAATGAAAATATCAAGCATAGAACAAAATAGGGTCGCCGTAATTTAATCGACAATTTATCATCATTAAAGTTTACTAGAACAAAGTTATAAAAATGGTCTGCCTTTGTGTTTGTTAGTTGAAATCATGAATACATACAACGACATTGTACAATTTAAATCTTACACTTTAAGATGCGAAAATGTTGAGCAAAAATGTATTTTGTTTGTGGAACACAACTATAATATAACGTCGTTTTATCAGACAAATTAACTTGTGTGAATTTAGCCTATTTAGCCTATTTAGCCTATTTAGTACATACGTTGAAACCAACATCCTATTTAGCCTATTTAGCCAATTTAACAGCCTCTTCAGCCTGTTTAGCCTATTTAAGCCTATTTAGCCTATTTAGTAAATAGGTTGAAACAGACATCCTATTTTGCCTATTTAGCCAATTTGACAGCCTCTTCAGCCTATTTAGCCTATTTGAGCCTATTTAGCCTATTTAGTAAATAGGTTGAAACAGACATCCTATTTTGCGTATTTAGCCAATTTGACAGCCTCTTCAGCCTTTTTAGCCTATTTAAGCCTATTTAGCCTATTTAGTAAATAGGTTGAAACATACATCCTATTTAGCCTATTTAGCCTATTTAACAGCATTGTCAGCCTATTTAGCCTATTGAGTACATTACTTGAAACATACATCCTATTTAGCCTGTTTAGCCAATTTAACAGCCTCTTCAGCCTTTTTAGCCTATTTAGTAAAAAGGTTGAAATATACGTCCTATTAAGCCTATTTAGCCTATTTAACAGCATTGTCATTCTATTTAGCATATTAAGTACATACGTTGAAACATACATCCTATATAGCCTATTTAGCATATAAAACAGCCTATTTAGAAAATTTAGTACAGAGATTGAAACATACATTGTATTTAGCCTATTTTGCCTATTTAGCAGCCTTTTCAGCCTATTAAGCATATTTAGAACATAGGTTGAAACAAACATCCTATTTAGCCTATTTAGTCAATTTTACAGCCTCTTCAGGCTGTTAAGCCTATTTTAGACTATTTAGCCTATTTAGTAAAAAGGTTGAAACATACATCCTATTTAGCCTATTATCCTATTTAACAGCATTTTCAGCCTATTTAGTGCATTACTTGAAACATACATCCTATTTAGCATAATTAGCCAATTTAACAGCCTCTTCAGTCCTGTTTAGCCTATTTAGTAAAAAGGTAGAAACATACATCCTATTTAGCCTATTCAAAAGCATTTTCAGCCTATTTAGCCTATGAAGTACATTAGTTGAAACAAACATCCTATTTAGCCTACTTAGAATATTTAACAGCCTATTTAGAAGGTTTAGTACAAAGTTTGAAACAAACATTGTATTAAGCCTATTTATCCTATTTAACAGCCTTTTCAGCCTATTTAGCACATGCCTATTTAGCCGATTTAACAGCCTTTCCAGCCTATTTAGCATATTTAGAACATAGGTTGAAACAAACATCCTATTTAGCCTATAAAGCCAAATTAACAGCCTCTTCAGCCTTTTTAGCCTATTTTAGACTATTAAGCCTATTTAGTAAAAAGGTTAAAACATACATCATATTTAGCCTATTTAGCCTTTTTAACAGCATTTTCAGCCTATTTAGCCTATTTAGTACGTTCTGTTTAGCATATTGAGCCAATTTAACAGCCTCTTTAGCGTTTTTAGCCTATTTAAGCCTATTATAGCCTATTTTGTAAATAGATTGAAACAAATATCCTATTTAGCCTATTTAGCCAATTTAACAGCATTTTAACATATTTAGCCTATTTAGTACATAAGTTGACACATACATCCTTTTAGCCTATTTAGCATATTTTACAGCCTTTTCAGCCTATTTAGCCTTTTTAGAAAGTTTAGTACATAGCTTGAAACATACATCCTCCTTAGCCTATTTAGCCTATTTAACTGCATTTTCAACCTATTTAGCCTATTTAGCCTATTTACTACATAGTTAACAGCATTTTCAGCCTATTAAGCCTATTAAGCCTATTAAGTACATAGGTTGAAACATACATCCTATTTCGCCTATTTAGCCTATTTAACAGCCTTTTCAGCCTATTTAGAAAGTTAAAAACATAGGTTGAAACATACATCATATTTAGCCTGTTTAGCCTATTTAACAGCCTTTTTAGCCTATTTAGCCATTTAGTATATAGATTTAAACATACATCCTATTTAGAGTTTTTAGCCTATTTAACAGCCTGTTCAGCCTATTAGGCATATTTAAAAAGATTAGTACATAGGTTGAAACAAACATCCTAGTAAGCCTATTTAACAGCCATTTCAGGCTATTTAGCCCATTTAGCAAGTTTTATACATTCTATTTAGCCTATTTAAAAGCCTTTTCAGACTACATGTATTCAACCCAGATAGCAAGTTAGGTACATTCCTATTTAGCCTATTTAATAGCCTTTTCAGTCTATTTAGCAAAATTAGTAAGTAGGCGGAAATATACATGCTATTGAGCCAGTAAGCCTATTAAGCATCCATTTGATCCCCTTTTGCCTATTTAATAAAAATATTAAATAGGCAGAAATATACGTGCTATTTAGCCTTTTTAGCAAGTATATCAAATGAAACCTGAAACAAACATATCGTTGAGCATATTTAGTAGCATATTCAATCTTGTTAGCCTACTAAGCAAGTTTATTAAACAGGATGAAACATTTTCCAGTGAGTGAGTATGCACCTTAAGGGCCCCTTTCGGACAAACAAGGATTATCCACCGAAAGTGACATAGTGCACGCTGACCAGCCGTCGACTGCCTGTCGGGCTGACCTAGTTTCGACCGGGACTTTTAGTTAGGATCGGCCCCGTGCATGTAGATTATTTAGCCTTCATCTCGTATGCGTCATTTCCCAGTGAGTGGTTATTCCCCTTTAAGGGCCCCTTTCGGACGAACAAGAGTTATCCCCCGGAAGAGACCTAGTGCACGCTGACCAGCCGTCGACTGCACATCGGGCTGAACTAGTTTCGGCCGGTACTTTTAATTAGGATCGGCCCCGTGCATGCAGCCTATTAAGCCTTCATCTCGTATGCGTCATTTCCCAGTGAGCGGGTATGCCCCTTTAAGGGCCCCTTTCGGACAAACAAGAGTTATCCCCCGGAAGAGACCTAGTGCACGCTGACCAGCCGTCGACTGCCTGTCGGGCTGACCTAGTTTCGGCCGGGACTTTTTATTAGGATCGGAGCCAGGTGCAACCTATTTAGCGTATTACGCGACATTTTTGCCTGTGAGAAATGCAGGTTTAGTTTAACCATTATTTCCCCATACGCGCATGCGGGGCGATTTGGCGCCCGGATTATTGTTTATTATTATTTCTTCGCGCATGTAAGCTGGCTCTCGGATTTTTTTTACTGTTATTTTTGCGTTGCTTTTGCCGAGTTCTTAACAAAATTAAGTGTAGTTCATGATGTGCAATTGGATACATTTATCTAACTTAATTCAAAAAGACCAATTTAACAAAATATACGTGCAACATCGTGCAAACTGTCACGCCTTAAGACATGTATGTTTCAGCATTCAATGTGATAATGAGTGATGATCCAGTTCAGATATTTGGTTGTTACGTTACATCTCAAAGAATCAGGGATACGAATAATTATTCGGTAATAAATAAGACTATCGCACGGTGTAATGAATTAATTTCAACCAGGCGAAAGTCTGTTTTGATGCTCTGTCGACAAAACTTACAGTAAATAATACTGGTGACGCTTAATTATATAACTTAACTTTAAATGACAGACGACACTCTAGACATAATATATCAACGTCTGCACGCCCCAAATGTTATTTGCTTTGTGGCATTTTTATCAGCGAAATATTGTGCAGTTTCACATGTGTTACTGGTGTATGATCTATTTTGGATTCAAGTATTTCTGCTATGGAAAATTGTGTTTATTTAATAAAACTACTATCTCAATGGTTAGTTGAATTGGATGAGCTCATTTGAAGCTCAAAACGTTAGTAGCCGTCCGAACTGAATTTATGTCCGTTAGAGCTAGAGTAGGGGGACAGTACTACTTGTTTTGTAAACATGCATATTATGTTTAATTATCTTACAAATAGGTTCACATGTTAAAAGGTACAAACACATTGTATCCAGACAAAAAGGCACCCGGAAAGTCGGCTCCCTGCGTTTTTGGCATTCTCGGACAATGGGTTCCTCGTAAATTTGTCCACTAGGACAAATGACCCTCGAATAAATTGTCCTCTTGGAAAATCGGCATCAGTTTGCTTTGTCACTCAGACAATCGGCTCCCGAATATTCTTCCCCTATTTTCGCTATTAGAATACATATTCAATTATGATATTTCTGCGCGGACTGCCTTTCAATGTTGATAGGTAAATGTATTCTTTTACAAATTAATTGTTTCTTAAATATGGTCGATCACAATACATGTACATGTATTTAAATACCGGAAATGACAGATGGCTTGCATTTTCCTTGCCCCAATTTATATACATATACATAACATTATTCAAAAGCAGTGACAACAACAATATTTTTAAGTTCAGCAATAACGTATATATAAGCTCATAACCTACATTATATATGCATTAAACAATTTATAAGTAATGGTAGAATATTGAAGTTGGACGATAGTTTTATGAACTGGTTAATATTATAAGTTATGAAGGAAATTAACAATTGCAACTAATATTGAAACCGCACATCTAATACTTACTAGTTTACTTACAAGACATAAGATGAGAACAATTTGCATTTTGGGAAAAAACATATTCGTCACCTTAGTGTAAAACAGTGATAAGTCCATATTTCAAAATTTTACAGGAGAGTAAAAAACTGATTGTTATAAAAGATTGAGCTTTGATTTTAACACTGTTAACATTTTTATACAGTTTTAAAACTAAACATATATTAGATAAAATGTATTTCAGTGTATTGCTACCAAGTTATATTATATTTGATGAATTTGCACATAACTACATTTAACACTGAGATATTTTTAGTGCAATACTGTAACAAGTGCACTTATTTCTATATTGCACTGGACTTTCTTTGTACAATAACTGAATAAGGTAAGGTTTTATGGTTTCAAATCAAACAATTTACTGAATTTCTTGTAAAATTAAGAATAAAATGTTTAAGGATATTGAAAACAAAATAATGTTTACACCAATTTTGATGTAGGAAGCAAAATTATGAGCACCGGGGTTCTGCCATGCATAGCATTATGAATCGTTATAAGATGAAATTAATACTTTTTCATTTTTAAAGAAACATCTTGCATATTAATGAAAAAAACACATGTATTGTTTGATAATTTATTAATCAACTTTAAACAATAATATTACACTGGTATTTCATTTAACATAATTATATTTGTAACAAAAAGCATCGAAATTTAATTTGTAAACTTCAGATAAATAATTTCATTGGAACAGGCACAAATTGATGAGTATGACAACATCACCATACACTGATACAGTATACTTCGGCTAATATTATTTAATGTGAGTAGAATACAATTTGTCAAATTTGAATGACAAAATGTTTAACCGATGAGACAAACAAGACATCTTTACTACATGGCTTTTTCTTCTATATTGATAAATCACTACAATTAAATGGCTTCACCTTGGCTGAAGTTGACAGTACTATTATCTTGAGTTTTACTGTCACACTCCCAGTATATAAGTTTTGATATATAAAAAGGCTACTGATAAGCCCACATTCTCTTTTGATAAAACTGGAGAATTGTGTTGCACTTTTTAACTTTAAGTAGATAAAAGTTCAAGTTTTCATCTTAAATTTTGTTGCAAAATACTATGATATCTTACAACACACTACAAAAAAAATATCCGGCATAAATTTGATCATTATTGTAGATGAGAGTAAAAACAACAGTAACAATTTGGTTATCACTCACAGGGCAAATCTTTGTAGAATGCATCACTAGACTGTTATATTTAGCCTGAGGAATGGTCTGCTTGTAACCAGGCCTGAAAGTCCTTTCAGGCAAGGCAGTTGCAAATATTGTGAGCCGCAATATCCTTAAGAAGTACAAATGTATTTCCACGCTAAGTAAAGAAACAGGGATTTCGAGAAGAGTACTAAGACGGGCCACTGCAAAGGCATTTATGGCTATTCCAAAGAAAAGAAAGGTCCTGGAAAGAGAAAGAATCAAAAGGGAGGTGATCAACTTCATGGAGCGACATGAGTTCTGTGCTGAAAACCCAAACACCAAGGTATCAAAATCGTTTTTGTTTTGTTGCCTGCATCCTGACTATATACTTTTAACAAAGCTGATAACCTGAAATACATGTTCATGCAGCAAACATTAAAAATTCGCTATGAAATTTAAAAGCATTCGCTCTGTAGGAATTGATATTTCACCAAACCCAGAAACGGTTAGCAAGAAAGTATCTAAACAGGACATGACATATATGCTAACCAATAAAATACAGGATAACACAGAAGTCGAGTTTGAGGAGTTAAAACGCGTAGAAGTAGAGGGGAAGAAGAACATGAAAAAAGTAAAATCCAAGAACACAAAAGAAGAGTATAATCAAACATACACAACTGCAGTTCCAAGATTTCTTACAGCATGTTTCTAAGGTAAAGACGCAATATACTGCCATAAGAAATCTAAAAGCCAACTTGCCAAGAAATGAAATATTGATCCATATGGATTTTGCAGAAAATTTCACATGCAGCAACGCCGACGAAGTTCAAAGCGCTTATTGGAACAGCACAGGAGTTACACTGCACCCGGTAGTTGCTTACTATAAAGAAGAAGAAGAGCTGAAACACAAAAATTTGATTTTTGTTTCTGATGTCACAAACCATAATTCCAAGGTGGTGGTCACGATCTTGAAAAAAACTAGTCCCTGACATAAAAGCATCCAGTATGACTGTGTTTTATAATGGAACTGAGTATGAAACCACAGCCAAAGAACTCGAGATGAAAACCCCAAATTCCGTTTCGGGAACCATAAAGTTGAATGCATTATTTGCAGCACACAATCAGTTATATACCGCCAAGGTCTCCTGTTACTGTGAAGCCTGTTCAAAAGGCGAATACTGTAGACACTGGAAAAAAAGACACTGTACCAGAAAAACACAATGTAAATAACGAAGCCAGCCTACTCGAATGTTCACTTAAACGGAAGTTGATAGATCATGAAGGAAATGTCAATGAAATTAGAAAAAAGTACAGAAGCTAAACATTCCTGAAATGCGCGCAGACAGACATGGCTCTTCACATATCGCAGAAGAAAATGTATTGCCCAAAGTCTCAGATAAAAATGAATCCTCATTGATCAAACCAGTCAAAGACCAGTGCTCCAGCTAGGTCTAAATTGAAGGGTGCCCCGCCCTGCCCCTCCGAACCTCCGCCCTGCCCTTCTTAGGGGCCCCCCTCCCCCTGCCCTTTCATTTTTTTTTTTTTTTTTTTTTTAATTATGATAATTACTGGTAATGAATCTCTTATTACATTGTTATTAATTTATTCCTTATTGTAGACATTGAATGGTTTAATAATAATGGGAATAATATATTTTAACAATTATTAAAAACATATAAATGAACATGCAGCAGCAACAGGAAGCATTCCAGAGACGCAAGCGCACTTGAAAGTCCACTTTTGACAAAATACTGCACGTTGAAAGTTCCCTTTTAACAAAAAGCCCCCCCCCCTCTGCCCTTTTCAAATCCTAGCTGGAGCACTGAAGACGCATACTATCTTGTACATTTGGATGATATCTTCAACCCAGGGAAACTTCTCAAGGTTGATGATGATAAACAGGAGGCAACAGTTTATTCATGGAGGAAACTCAAGGGAAAGGAGATTTGTTTAAGTGGCCGTTAAGAGATGACGCTCAAGATGTTGAATTCGAACAGTTTGTACGTGAAATCCAAGAGCCAACTGCTTGCAGCAAAAGCAAAAGGCAGTTTAAACTTAAAGATGCCCATTACACGTTTTTTGACACCATTTTCAATAGCCAATTGCTTGTATCAAAAGCAGAAGGCAGTTTATGTAGTTTGTTTTGTGAAAATTGATTGTTTTGACAAAAGTGTCAGGTACGGGGACTCGAAAATAGTTCTAAGAAGTACGTATATAAACTACTGTAGAACTCATAAATGGTTGTGTTTATTAAATGTGAACGTTTTAATCATAATGTTTGTTATTTGAAAATGTAAACGTAGTTGACTTAGTTGTTATTGCATGTTGTCTATAGGAACAAAATAGATGTCAAGCACGTTAAAGGGGCCGTCCAACAGATTTTGGCATGTATTGAAGCTTGTCAGTATATGCTTTAAATGCTTTATATTGATAAATTTAAACATTTGAACTAAAAATCTTCTGTAAAAAAAACAATAATACAATTTAAAAAAAGTAAATCTCAACAGGGCTCGAACCACTGACCCCTGGAGTCCTGAATTAAAAAGCCTCCCGCCTAGACCACTCGACCATACACGCTCATGTTTTGAGCGGATGTATTTTATAGCTATATAAGCAATCCTCGTAGTTTCCCAAAATATCGTTTCGCGTCGATACGACGCTTTATCTGTTGGACTTTAAGAGTCCTATGTTGTTCCGTGTATATGTGTATTTAAAGATTTTTCAAGTTAAGCCATTAGATTTTTATCATTTTTGTATAAAACATGTGTATCAATGAAACGAATTAGGCATGCTTATAAAGATTCTTTGAATTGTACGTATGTACGTTTGATGGTCAGGTACGTTAAAAAAACAAAGGTTGTTAATATTCTTGATTTTGGCTGAGATATTATTTTTTCCTTGTAAGAAAATATTAATGATGTTTTCGTAAAAATGTATGTTTGAATTTGATTTTTAAACCAACGTTGTTCAAATGTCATTTATATAATCCATTAAATGAACAGCGTGATTTAACAAACACCCCTTTTTAAAACTTGTTAAGTAATTAAAAAAAAATCATGACAAAAATTCAAATGATTAACAAAAAATGAAATAACAGTCAGGAATCTGTTTAGCACAAATTACCACATATAATCATAAATAATAATTGAATCTGTGCGAGTTGATTTAAATGTATTGATGTGTTAAAATGAATGTAACGTACCTGACATTAGAATATCAGTGTGTCAATGATTATGCAAATATAATGAAAATTGGATATTTGTAGATGACCCCATGCATTGTTATTTTATGTAAAGTTTGGTGTTCAAGTTGATTTTAATAAAGTTTATGGTTCAATTGCTTTGTTTTAATTTTCGAACATTTCTCTATGTGTTAATGTCCCTTTAACTGGGATTCAATGCAAAGTTTCTAGCTATGATGTCATCATTTGGCCTTGATATATTACACTTATCACTATATTACACCAAATAACTTTGCTGGAAATCAACACTTTTTTGTTGCAACAAGTGAACAAGTGCACTTGTGACTTTCTTGCACAATGCAAAGCAGTTTTAATGAAAATTACATTGGTGCAGTAAGTAGACAAGTGCACTTATTTATATACTGCACAGACCAGAATTATGTGTGTAAATAATACAGTATGACATTTTCTTAAAAAGTACCAATTAAACTGGAATACCAATCTGATATCTATTTAGGACATGTATGACATCATTTTAGATCATTTTATGCAAAAAAGTCATTTTTGAAAAAAATGTCACTTATCACTGTTATGCGCTAAGGTGACGTATTGATACTGATTGTTATAAATTGAGGTGCTTATATGTCAAAACACGATATTGATATCTCTGCGTGTCAATTATCCCGGCCGCATCACTTATTGTGTGGTGTTTTTTTTTTTTGCTTGTAAACAGCTGATTTTTATTTATATAAAGTGAAATCTCAGTCTAATTATGCCCCCCTTCGAAGAAGAGGGGGTATATTGTTTTGCACATGTCGGTCGGTCGGTCGGTCGGTCGGTCTGTCTGTCGGTTGGTCGGTCGGTCCGTCCACCTGATGTTTTCCGGATGATAACTCAATAACGCTTACGCCTAGAATCATGAAACTTCATAGGTACATTGATCATGACTGGCGGATGACTCCTATTGATTTTGATGTCACTAGGTCTAAGGTCAATGCCACAGTGACTCGTTCTTGGATGTAGTTTAAGAGAACATTTGCAGATCATATTATGTACTGGTGTCGTGGGGTCTCCGTCCCCACCAGATGGTTTCCGGATGATAACTCAAGAACACTTATGCCTTGGATCATGAAACTTTATAGGTACAGGAAGACAACTTGTTTTTTACAGAAAAAATGTCAGTACAACAATAAAATGTTTGAGGTCAGTATTAAGTTGTTTTAGTACAAATTAAACCAGATTTCTTTTTTCTATAGCAATGTCCGTCAGGTATTATTTATACTAAAAATTAGTGATCTTTTTTTACAACCATTCAGCGGATTAGACTAATCAGTACGATAAGGTGTTGACGGGATTTTCTTTCCCTACCAAGCCATATCAAGTCAAGTGTCTTTATTGGTAAAAACAACATTAACTGCTTCTTAGTATTAAATCGAGTGCCGTTTGTCCGGGTTTACAATTTAATTGGGTGCCTATTGTCCAGGTCGACAAATTTACAGGGTGCCGACTGTCCGGGTATGCAAAAAACACTGGGTTCCAATTGTCCGTTTGCAGTTTGTACTACAATCCGTCTTTACAAGTACAGCTTTGAGTACGTCTTTGTCTAGCCATAAATACACGTTCTGATGTTAGATTTAAAGATGAATAATATCTTAAATAAGCTAAATAAAAAAGTTGTATATTTTAAAATAATTTAACTTACTTATGTATCTGCTGAAAATGTAAAATGTGCAAAATAAGATGTACATTTCAAACTAATTAACAAAATACCTAATATGCAGTATGTAATACCTAGTATTTAGTTCTATATGTGGTCATTATATTTAATATGCTGATAAACAGGCTAGATGTAGTGCATAAGCTTTATATTTTATCATATTTTATAAACTTGCTTAATATGCTTAATAGGATGTATGTTTTAACCTATCAATTAAACTCTCTCAAAAGGCTAAAACGACTCTCGGTTAATCGTGTTTATTACATAATAAATGTGCTTAATAACATTTTTAAGCATCTTAAAAGGATTGATGTGCCAAATATGCTATATATTGTATCGTATTTTATATAATTGATACACAGGCTGATAAAAGGTTAAGAAAGCTAAATAGGATTTTTTTAATAAACTTGTTAAATAGACTAAATAGGCTGTATTTTAATTCAATTTATGTAACGTGTTAATTATGCTTAATTATCTGTTATAGGCTGCTATAAAGGCTAAATTGGCTGTATTTTTCCATAAGTTTTAAACTTGCCAAATATGCTGCGAAATAGATTACATGTGTTTAAAATGCATGTTTCAACCAATTTTATAAACTTGCTAGATTTGCAATATTTAAATCCTTCTTTTAACTTTCTAACTATTCTAACTATATTAAATTGGCTGTTAAATAGGCTAAATGTGCTGAATCTGTTACACATAAAAGCTTAAAAGGCTTCATAGGCTTCAATGACTGTTTAAAGGCTAAATAGGATGTATGGTTCGGCCTATTAAATTAACTTGCAGAACAGAATACATAGGACGCTATAAATGCTTGAACGCTAAATGGGTTGTATATGTCATTCTATTTCATACACTTGCTGAATATGCATAATATTCTTCTAAATAAGCTCAAAATGCTAAATACAATGCATTTTAACGTCTTTAATTAACTTGCTTGATATTCTAACGGGCTTAACAAGCTGATAAATACGGTATATAGAATGTATGTTTCGAAATATTAAATAAACGTGCTGAATAGGCTAAATATGATATATGTTTCAACATTAATAATAAACTTTCTAAAAAGGCCTAAAACTGCATCAGATTTAGCATATTTAACCTTTTTAGCAGCCATTTCAGCCTTTTTATCAAGGATAAATGTTACAACCGTTTTAAAAAAAACTTGCTTAATACGCTTATTAGACTGAAAAAGTCTACTAAATATGCTTAATATCATATATCTTTCAACATATTTAATAAACCTGCACCCGCACCCGATGTGCCTAAATTTGCATACCATTGTCATTGAAATTCTGAAATAATTATACAATATACAACGAATATTCGTCTGTTAGTATTTGATTTAAATCTCAAATAAAATGTATCGCACAGTGAAAACTAATATCCGGACTTTCGTTCCCACAGAAATCGTTCCTACGCTAATGTTCACAAGGCGAATACTCGTACCTACATTGTTTTTACAACCCGGACATTCGTTCAAACGTTATATTGACCACCCGGACGATCGTTTTTACATTTGTTCCAACAGTTAGATGCGGAATCCAACTAAAGAGTATACGCCAATAAATGTTTAACACATACAATCATCTGAGTGTAGGACATAAGCCCTCTCAGACATTAGCCCCTAGGACAAAAGCCCCTATGACAAAAGCCCCATAGGAAATTAGCCCCCAAGGACATTTGCCCCTTAGGACGTCTGTTGAAAAATGATTATGCAATTTAACATCATTATGCAATCTCGTTACCTTGTTATTATGAAATAATAAATATGCAATTTTGATTGTATCTTGTAGTTAAAGAAGAAACAAAAATATGAAAAATTTTCAAATTAAAAAATACTTCATAGTTAATTGATTAACCACCAACAGTAATAGTAAAATAGTAAAGACATTGTGAAAAACACTAAAATTTACGTGTGTGGTTCAAGCTATACATTTTAATATATATATATGTATTAGACTTCAACATATTAACAATTGTATGTAGTTACATATGAAATAAAAAATGGAATAAAATACTTTAAAAAAGTAAAGAATGCTTTAAAACACCTGGGGCTAATGTCTGAGCGTGCACTTTTTTGAAGGGGCTTATGTCCTATGGGCTAATGCCCTAGGGGCTTATGTCCTAGGGGCTAATGTCCGAGAGGGCTTATGTCCGTACCCCAAATCATCTGACATTTCAATTAACGTTACTTCAATTTACTCAGTAATACTATGTGCTATGCTTCGAGGTTCATTGGAACACCAAGAAACACAGTTCTTGCTTTCCAATATAAAAATATAACACAGTTGTGAAAAGAAACACAATACTTTATAGGTACAATGTACTGAATTATTCGAAATACCAATTTAGAAATTGCGCATTGTTATATGTTTAGGTAAAATTTGATAGCAATGACCGGGATAGCAATAATGTAGGTACCTATATCCGAAGTGTCAGTATAATGTAGGAACGAATGTCCGGGCTATCAAAATTACGTATTAACGAATATCCGGGCTGTCAAAAGAATGTATGAACCATTGTCGGTTTGTCAAAACAACTTGGCAACGAATGTCCGCCTGCGTCATAATTAGGGTACGAACGATATAAAAGCTACAGAATTAAACAGATTTCGTAGGTTGCCAAGAAGATGAAGAAGGAGACATTTGTGTGTTTTGATTTAAGGCATATTATATAATAATAAGCATAAAAAAAATCGGTCAAGTTTCCCCCCCCCCCACCAAATAAACAACCACACTCACATACAAGCCCCCTTTTTAATTTCTCAGGAAGAACTAGGAAAAACTGGAAGTAGCAGCAATATGTTTTTTATTCGTCCCGTCTTTTTCGATTCAAGAACGCTGGAATGCTGGGACATGGTAAGGGTCTATACGTAACGCGGTTTAGGTCGCGGAAGGACCTCGTCACACTTCGAATTACTAACATACACCGCAGGCGACGCACGTTTTAAGAATACAGATTAAGATGGGTATTTTTAAATAGTCGTTCAACAATGTAAGCTACATAGTAGGTTTTATTGAACTACAAGTAACCATAAATTATATTACAGATTACATACCAGAACCCCACATTCATTTTGAACATTAATATAAAACGAAATCACCACTAATACTATAGCTGAAATACGGTTAAATGAATATATTTATTTTGATTTTGCATCTACTTAATACCAGAGACATAGACTATGGCAAATGTTTTATTTGAATGTGCACATTATTTGACATAATCTATATGACAATTTTGACTTTTATAGCATGTGTTACAGATTTTCGTGAACTCATATTTCCTCGCTATAAATTCTATTAGAAAGTGTTCATTATTATACGTTAGTTACCCTGAACGTACGTAGCCAAATACAGCATTTCACCACATGAAATATCACATCATTTTTAATTTCAATTAATTATTAAAAAGTATTTCATTAAAATTGTGTTGTTATGATTATAAACAGTTATTGTCATCAGTATATGTTACTGTAAGTAATTATTAATACATTAATTAATTCAGCAATATTTGTAGTGTATTTTATGTTGTCATTGTAATTTCTTCCTGCTATATTTACACTTTTTTATTATGTTTTATTTGTTCCACGCGTTGGGACTTCTTTTAAAACGTCAATTTTATAACAAATCCCTCTAGGTACAATTATGGACATGTTTTTTTCGATTTGCCAATATGATTAGATGGTCTGTAATCATTATGAACAATTAATGCGGTGGATTTTATATGCATGTAATGCATAATATGGTGTCAGCTGACTACCGGTATCCATTATATTCCAAATGGGATTGAGATATAGGTCCGTATGTGCATTTGTATTGAAAAAAGGCAATTGCTAAATAAATACATTATTATTCTGAATAAACAATTATTCATATTTTACTGAACAAATACAAATGGCATGAACGTGAAAATCTTAATCAAAACATTCTTTCAAATCCAATGATGCTCGGTGTTTTTTGCCTGCGAAAGGGAATGTGTTAAAATCGATTTATGATTGGTTTATCGCGTGCTCATTAGCTCATTTGATTGACAGCTGGAGGATACGCTAACTATGCCCGCCCCCCGGTCGGTTGCCAAATAAAATGACTCTTTTGACACGCTGGACGCTGGCGACACGCTGTTGCTATTCCTAGATTTCTAACGCGGAGTGATAATAAAAGTCGCGGGGTTTCTACTCAGTTAAATATGTGCAATTTTCCATTATTGTTTTTGAAAGCATTTCATTGAGTCTTCAAAGTGCCATCTTACAATATGGTAATTATTATATTGCTTTAAATACTAACGCTAATTATAATTGTGTTCGTTTATATGCTGAAAGACAAACATGTAAGTGACGAAGGATTATATTCAAGAGTTCGTTGAACAAAAAAAAAACAGGACAATCGGAGCAACTTTCATATTCATGAACGTTTTCTCCACTCAGCGTTGCTGTGTCTTATACAACGTAAGTTGCAAAACGAGAGTATGACAGAAAACTAAGAAAACAGTTCAGATGAAGTAAAAAAAAAGGCCACGCTTAACACTTGGATGCTAAACACCACATAACAACAATGGCAATGAAGACACTATGATGGTCTGAGACATTTCGGGGCTATGGTACAAAATCCGAATTCATTCATTTTCTTTTGTGTTTTATGGAAAAAAAACATGTGAAGGAATTGAAGTGTTCAGAAGTATGTAAGGCAAAATAGAAAACAAAGCTAAACATTCAATCTAAATAAGACTTTGTGTTTACCAGCATTTTTTTGAAGATTAGTTTTTGTTATATCTGTGTATAATAATATATTCAGCATTTTTTTATAATTTCCTAAAAACAAGGAAAAGCTGCTTTGTAGTTAGCTCATTGGGTCATTGTCGACCTGAAATGGCTTGAAGTCACCCGGGGTTGACTTTAAGCCGATTCTAGTCATCCATCCGGTCGGCTTGAAGACATACCAGGGTGACATGAATAAGCTTGAAGTCACCCTATAGGGTGAAAAGAATCGTCTTCTAGTCGAACCCGGTTGACTTCAAGCAATTTCAGGTTGACAACGACCCAATGCGCTACACCCGGTGGGGAGTTGAAGCCGATTCATGTCACCATGGGGTGACTTTAAGCCGATTCTAGTCACCCGGTCGTCTTTAAGTCACCGCAGGTTGACATGAATCGTCTTGAAGTCAGCCTAGGGTGACAAAAATCGGCTTCTTGTCGCCCCTGGGTGACTTCAAGCCGTTTCAGGTCGACAATGACCGAATGAGCTCAAGTAATGTGTTAAAAGGAGAGTTTCTGAATGTTATATAAAACTTGCGTTGTTGAGGATGTTTTTTTTAATAAACTTTTAAGTGTGTGTAGTTAAGTTAAAAAATACTATTCCAGCGTAAAATGTGTATACATTATAAACACATCACTACGCAGAGTTATCGCCCCATGCTCTACATCCTATTCGATTAGGCTGGTTCCAGTGATGTCTGAGCGGTGTTTGACGCTGACGTCATACATCGAAGTTTACACTTCAACTTATTCAATTCATGGACTATTTAATAATCCTTCGATTATGACAACTGACGTTTTTCAGAAAATTGACATCCAGATACTACTGTGAAATGCAGACAAGACTTACGAACTTTCTTTAATTGTTAGTAGTTACTTAAAAGATATTGGTGGTTGTAAACGGTTGACTCTTACTATTATAATTTATCGTTTATCAAACTAAAGTTTTGAATTTCTTTTAGGATATATACTCAAAAGAGCGCTTGGCAGTTAACAAAGATAGTTAGATAGGATAAATAGTTAAATGCGTAAATTTCAAGAATGTTAAGATTCAAGTAACTAAGAAATTCTAACAGAGCACGCGTTGCGGTTAGTTTTAAAATATGCAGTGCACATAATTTTGACCAATAGGCAATTAAGCAAACATCCAAAAAAGGTTATATCCAGAGTTGCGTTTCTTGAATAATCTGTATGAACATAAATAACCTAAGCTAAGTTTTTAGCATTGAGTTGTATGTTATCTTTCATAATTTAAATAAGTATCTTAAGTATTTAAAATATCTATATATATACTACTCTATTAGGTTTATTTTTATTAATAAATAAATTAATCATCACTAAATTTTATGTTTTCACAGTTGAAAGAAGAAAGATGGGTTAGCCAGAGACTGTGTTTTGTGACCTCTGAACGCAGGCTGGATCAAACCTACTATGAATCAACGCAGGCGTTGATCTGTGAGCCGGTGGTAATCAAGTTTTACCAAGGTGAGATGACATTAACAAAAACATATATTAGCACGCTTATACTGATAGAGTGCACTTTTGTGGTTGAATTCAGTTTTTGGTCTGCTGCATTTTTTTCTTTGTGATCATTCCAATTAAGAAAAGTAATCCTTTTGGTTTATACTTAAATAACATCAGTTGAAACACCCTAATAAAACACAATACTCCCAAATACATATTACGAATGCTTATATAAATACTTCTTTAATTTTATTAATATAAATTAATGTTCTTAAAAAGGTATTTCTAACATTTTTGTATGAACGTTTTATTTTGAAACATGAACTCAATAAATGACATGTTCTCCTGAAACATCAATCATTGCAAGTTTTTTTTCATCAGTTTCAGAATGGGACTGGGTCCCTTTGGATTGGGAAATATAGCTACTTTTGCCTAAAATTTGGAAAATAATGTTGTTGATTTTATGCTACCAGCTAGTTAAAAATATATATTGAAAGTGATATAAAAAATTATTTCAAAATTATATTCTATCAACTTATTTAGCTGGATTTGGAGATTATTGATCTGTTTAGACTTATTAAACAATATTCTTTTTTGGAAACCTTCAACTAGCATTTTTATGGTCTCATTTGGGAAAGATATATACTTTTTCCTATTGGGAATTGATGCTCCTACTGGTCCATTATTTGAACGAATAAACACATACTGATAACATGCAGTTGTGTTTTTTTCCAACAAAAATAAATAGTTTTTACTTGTGTTGTTAAATAAGTGTGTGTGTTGTTAAATAAGTGTGTGTGTTTTATGCTTACAAATACTTCAAAAATAGATAATAAAAGAAGAAATCAAGGAAGAAACAAAATAAGATTTCTGAAGATAATGGCACCCAAGACATTGCAACTTCTAAGACCAAACCAAGAAGCAGTGCAGCAAACAAGGACGAGTGTCTTCCAGTTGATAAGAAAAGAAGACGTTCAAAGATACCTGGAACACGCTTGGGAAAGTGTGTTTTACCTCCCGGATTAAAGAACACACAGAATACATGCTGGCTCATTTCCACTGTGCAGGCATTTGCTTCATTAGAAGGAATTAACCTCAAATGTAAGAAATAGTTTTTTAGTCAAAGACTCTAGCTCTTAATTGTCCTTAAGATTTGTAGGAAAAAGTATTACTTGGTAAGTGGTTGATGCATACTGTTATCAAATAATCACGATAAATGAACACACCAGTTGATGAGAACAATAGACATTATTCATTAATACTGATACATGTATATACCTGGGAAATGCTGGAAATGTCTTAGGTCGTAAGAAATATGAAGAGTTTAGTTAGATCTATAAAACTTGTCATAAATACATCACTTTGATCATTCAATGTCTTTTTATTTTATCAGTGATAAATGATTGTCAGGAGTGTATGTGCCTTTGTTTGCAAGGATTGATTACTTATTTATTTGATGTGAACATTGTTTTAAACGTGCCACAAGTATATTATTAAACTGGTATTTGTTTTGAGCTCACCTGAGCACAACGTGCTCATGGTAAGCTTTTGTGATCGCCTTTTGTCCGTCGTCCGTTGTCCGTTGTGCGGCGCCAACATTTGCCTTGTTAACTCTCTAGAGGCCACATTTATTGTCCGATCTTCATGAAACTTGGTCAGAAGATTCATCCCAAAAATATCTTCGACGAGTTTGAAAATGATGCCGGTTGGTTGAAAAACTTGGCTGCCAGGGGGCGGGGCATTTTTCCTTATATGGCTTAAGTAAAACCGTGTTAACACTCTAGAGGCCACATTTATTGTCCAATCTCCATGAAAATTGGTCAGAAGATTGGTCTCGATGATATCGTGGACGAGTTCGAAAATGGTAACGTTTGCTTGAAAAACATGGCTACCAAGGGGCGGGGCATTTTTCCTTATATGGCTATAGTAAAATCTTGTAAACTCTCTAGAGGCCACATTAACTGTCCGATCTTCATGATAATTGGTCAGAAGATTCATCCTAATAATATTTTGGACGAATTTGAAAATGATGCAGGTTGCTTGAAAAACATGGCCGCCAGGGGGCGAGGCATTTTTCCTTATATGGCTATAGTAAAACCTTGTTCACACGCTAGAGGCTACATTTATTTCCGATCTTCATGAAATTTGCTCAGAAGTTTTGTATTAATGATATCTTGGATCATTTAAAAAATGGTAACCTTTGCTTGAAAAACATGGCTGCCATGGGGCGGCGCATTTTTCCTTATATGGCTTTATATAGCTATAGTAAAACCTTGCTAACACTCTAGAGGCCACATTTATCGTCCAATCTTCATGAAACTTTGTCAAAAGATTCATCCCAATAATATCTTGGACGAGTTCAAAAATGATGCCAGTTGGTTGAAAAACATGGCCGCCAGGGGGCGGGGCATTTTTCCTATTATGGCTATAGTAAAACCTTGTTAACACTCTAGAGGCCACATTTATTTTCCGATCTTAATGAAACTTGGTAAGAAGATTTGTCCTAATAATATCTTGTCATCTCAGGTGAGCGACTTTGGGCCTTTTAGGCCCTCTTGTTTTTTAAATGTGTCCTAGTAGGTGGTTAGAGGGTTAAGGTTAAGCTGCATTCATAAAAAGTTTTTTTGCAATCAAATATTTTGACCCTTATTAAAAGGTTATGTTAACAACAAGAGATTCTATACCATAATATAGCAGGAAGCTGGAAATAAGTGGATATTACCTTCAAGTGTATGATTACCTGACTCAAAGTGGTCCGCTATAAATTATAACATGTTATAATTTGTTGAAGACCTTTGCAAATTATGTAACTTTATTATTGTTTCATTTTTTTAGGGATGTTTTTTATTTTCAGCATCTGACCCACTGTGTATAGAGTTGCAACTTGTCATGAAGCGAATTCGAGATAAAGATGGAAACACTGAATTGAAGGATGTGAAGGTTTTGTTTATATTTACTGTAAAACCATTAAATTTCATGTGGTACGAATTTTCGTGGATTTTGTTGGTCTACTGAACCAAGAATTCGAGTACCAACGATTATTTATACATTCTTTTAGCCGAAATCGGTCATTTCCAAATGTCATTTCTGATAAAAAAATTTGTTTTCGGTTATCCGAGATATTTGTTTTTTTTTGTAATAATTACGTCACTTCAGTAGGTCACATTACACAATTTCTTGATTAATTAAAATATTTCCGAATTGAAAATGTTTTCTTCCACTGAATCGTTAGCGACCTGTGTCAATAATGCTTCAGTCATAGACTGAGCCTACTGCTATAGTAGGGGAACGTGTCTGAACTGTTTCCGTTTTCAACCATTTTGAAAGAGACATTGTTTGATTGAGATATGATAATTAATACAATATGTTGTTTTCTTGATAAGGGTCTTGGTAATAATACTTTTTACGTGACGTCGTTAAATTAACAGTTTGCAGATTTATCACATATGTTAATTAGTGCAAATTAAAGTTAAAAGAGATATAACGGTTTTCACACGTGTATTTTGGGGACCTAATTACTTAATTGTTACTACTAAGAGACCGATTGCGCTGAGATTGTCAAAACAGCATTGATGGCAATTAGCGAGCAGGGACCCACATGTGCGCCGCTTTATCGATCTTTTTGACAATTATTGGCATGCGGCAACACTTTCATGCTTCAGTGCACATTAACCCCAAGTCTTGCTGTCAACACAGATTAGCAGATTATGCTTCGTTATTACTCTGGTTGTTTTGATAAAAGTTTAATTATTATGACGGTCAGTATTCCCCAAAAAATTGAAATCCACGAAATTACGTGTCAACGAATTTGTTGATTTTTTATTAAACCACGAAATTTCATACCGACGAATTTCTATACGTTTACAGTATTTCACTAACTGATAGAAACAAGCATAAAGACGTAAGGAAGACGCAATTATTTTGTAACAAATGAAATAAAGCAAAATGCAATTGTAATTTAACAGTATGCAATTTTCATTTAGCAGTATGCAATTGTCAATTAGCAATATGTAATTGTCATTTGGCAATATGAATGGACTGGCGGATATTCCCTTCCATACGTTTGTGATATAATGACAATGGACAAAATTACCTCCAGTCCTGCACATAATGCAAATGTAAAATGAAAAGGTAAATGATCGATTCATAGTCTGAAATTAATTACGTAATATCTTCAACAGAATGTCACATTTATCCTACTCCCCCCCTTCCGGACCCGCACCCCACCCCCTCTAAATCAGTAGGATGTAAGTCGCCCTTTCACTCTCTCAGCGTTATGAAGCGATGTACTGTGTACCCAATAATACAACTGCAGAATATACTATACTGTAGCATGCAAATAGAGAAAGATTGACATATGTGTTGTATGCTTCGTTTGTGATATAACAATTATTCCCGAAATGATTGTGTTATAAGTACATATAATACAGTTGTTAATTTATGCTCACAAAAGACAATATAATTTTCACAAGGTAAGCATTTGGCTTACTGTGATATAAATAATAATTTTGGAATTCTATTTAACTTCTACGCTGCCATTGGACTGATTAACTTACCGCCGCTCATATCTCTGCCTTTGTTGACGGGGGTTCCGAGGACTGGAATGAAATATAAAGAAACTGTGTAAATACCATGACTCAAAATGAGGCGTCCATCGGTTGAGCTAGAAGTTTACAGAATGGTGTTAACGATTGTTTCTGTATGTATTTTGCATAACAAACAACCCGCCGTGCTATCAATTATTGACGTTTTCAAACGGTTATTGAAGATACGTGTTTATGAGTGAATATTTGATTAAAAAAACAAGTTTTTCCCGACTTTTCTTAATTTAAAAACAGTAAATATTGATGAAATGACGTTTTTATTAGCTCGAACATTATATATGAAATATATATAGTGGAGCTATCATACTCATCCCGGCGTCGGCGTGACCGTCTGCGTTACCGTTAGCGTTAGCGTCTGCGTTAGCGTGCAAATGTTAAAGTTTTCGGACTTCCCCATTTTCATTGTCCATGGACATATTGCTTTCACATTTTGCATACTTATTTACTAACATGACCCCAACCTATAAACAAGAGCAGACAACTCTATCAAGCATTTTGTCATAATTATGGCCCCTTTTCCACTTAGTTTATGCAGCAAATGTTAAAGTTTTCGTACTACCCCAATTATTTTCATTGTACCTTGACATATTGCTTTCATATTTTGCATACTTGTTTACCAACATCACCCCAACCTATTAACAAGAGCAGACAACTCTATCAAGCATTTTGTCATAATTATTGCCCCTTGTATACTTATAATATGCATATTATTGATAAATCTATGTTAAAGTTTGCGTACCACCCCAAATATTTCCTATATCCTTTGACATATTGCTTTTCTATGTTGCAAACTTGTTTACCAACATGACCACAACCTATAAACAAGAGCAGAACACGGTATCAAGCATGTTGACATAACTATGGCCCCTTTTACACTTAGATAATTGAACATTTTGCTTAAATTGCCATAACTTCTTTATTTATGATCACATTTTATTATTACTTTGACAAAACAACACTTACCTGAATACCACAATGGATTCCACCCAAACAATACCCCACGCCCCTACCCAGAATCCCATCCCACCCCCCAACCCCCCCACATTTTGTTATTTATACATCATCTAATAAATTACCACACTCCACATCATATCCCCCTCTCACACCCCACCCCCACCCCCCAACCCCCCACCCCCCATTTTTTTTTAAACATCATGTAATAAATTACCACACCCACATTATACCCCCCGAACTTCCCACCCAACCTCTCCGCCCCCACAATTTTTTTAAAAACATTATGTACTTTATTACCACAACCACACATTATACCCCCTCCCTCTCACCCCCTCACCCACAACCTCAACCCCCACAACCTCCCCCCCTAATTTTTTAAACATCATGTAATAAATTACCACACCCCACATTATACCCCCCTCTCACCCCCCCTACCCCCACTCCCCCCAACACTTTTTTAAACATCATGTAATAAATTACCACACCCCACATTATACCCCCCCTCTCCCTCATATAATAAATTACCACACCCCACTTTATACCCCCCTCTCACCCCCCTTTCCCCCCCCGAACTTCCCCCCAACCTCTTCCCCCCCCCAATTTAAAAAAAAAACAACATCATGTAAACAAATACCACACCTCTCATTATACCCCCCTCTCACCCCCCTCCCCCCAACCTCACAGTCACCCCCACAACCTCCCCCCCCTCATTTTTTTTAAGCATCATCTTATAAATTATCACACACCACATTATACCCCCCTCTCACCCCCTCCCCCCCCGAACCTCCCCACAATTTTTTTTAAACATTATCTTAGAAATTACCACATCCCACATTAAACCCCTCTCTCATCCCCCTCCCCCCCGAAAATCACCCCCCACATTTTTTTATACATCATCTAATAGATTACCACAACCCACATTATACCCCCTCTCCCTCATGTAATAAATTACCACACCCCACATTATACCCCCCTCTCAACCCCCCCCCCTACCCCCCCCAACAAAAAAATGTTTTTTTTTCCTTTTCTTATTTTTAGCTCGAGTATTATATATGAAATATATATAGTGGAGCTATCCTACTCACCCCGGCGTCGGCGTTGCCGTGTCCGTTTGCGTGCAAATGTTAAAGTTTGCGTACAACCCCAAATATTTTCAATGTCCTTTGACATATTGCTTTCGTATTTAAATTTGCATACTTGTTAACCATCATGACCCTAACCTATAAACAAGAGCAGACAACTGTATCAAGCATTTTGACAGAATTATTGCCCCTTTTATACTTAGAATATGCATATTATTGATAAATCTATGTTAAAGATTGCGTACTACCCCAAATATTTTCTGTGTCCCTTTACATATTGCTTTCATATTTTGCATACTTGTTAACAATCATACCCCATCCGATAACACTTTTAAGCTCCGCCCATTAATATCATTTTTTTAACTCCTCCTACATTTGGGTTCACCATTATTTTGTGAAGCGTTCAATGTTTGCTTAGTCCCGCCCATACTGAGAACTACTTTTTTGTAGGCGTGGATAGTCGCTGACGTCGTTAAAATGTAAACAAACTGTAATGTAAACTGTAAACTCGGCAAGCCTCGCCTTTTTCTACGCCATATCAGACTCGTCTTATATCATATGATATCAAAAGTCACCAACCATATATTCTCTATATATACGCTACGTATTGAACAATTTCACTGCGCTTACATCGGTCAATCAATGAATGTGGAAATGACGTTTATGTTAAGCATGATTTAAGTCACGTTAGTCCTATGAACGGTTATTTGGGATATACATATAAACGTTTCGATATCATTTGTAAATACTGAATAAACATTTGTAATACTATTTTACTTTTTAATTTGTCTTATTTAATCTCGCACCGAAGGCTCATTGTATATTTGTCATTAGCATAGTTCGTTGAAAGTATCTTTCAATTATAAGTTATTAATACACTTCTGTCGTCGAATGCGTCAGTCAAATAATTGACTAATTAAGGTCAACGTGCGCTTAACTTAGTAATTTATTTATATATCAATATTACGTCTGAAAATTCGGACGACTGTAAAGTCATAAATAAAGTGCAATATTATTCTATGTCACACGCATATTTTCATAAAATAATAAATGTTTAACATATTGTAAATCATAATATTTTAGAAGCCTTTTGTCACAGTAGATACTAGAGCAACAAAGAACAAGTAAGATGCTGGTAATAATGTCACAGCAAATGATACTATTTGAGCCTCGTTTCGGGAAAACTGGGCTTAAACACATTGTAAGCTAATAACAATTTAGTGACATCTTAAAGCGTTTAGATTTTCAATAGTTTTTAAATTGTATTGTTTAAAATGCACCGTTACTACTCTGCAAACTGTTTCAACTGTGAATCATATAACGGACTTTATGATACTAAAGTTGCTTTCGAAACAGTTTAAAACCGGAGTCCCTTAAGTACCGTTAAACATTACAATTACCGAATGGTTAATTAACAAATTGTTGAAAACGCACTCAAACCTTTTCAAATAGAATAATTGTTTACTGAAAAATATCTAAATGAACAAATCAATAACAAGCATTAACAAATTCAAAGTGTGTCCACTCACCCTCAAATAGAAAGTCTTCTGCAGTCGATGAAAAAACACGGTCGTTGTTGTCTTATTATTCAACGACAAACGCCAAACAGTTTAACTACGCAATTTATTATCTTAAAGGTTTGGCATAATAATGTCAAGGCTGGGATCAATTGTATTATACAGGTTCCCCCGAGAACGGCGGGAAATTTAAGTACATAATGTCTATCCCCCGTGACAAGCGGGAAGTGTGTTCGTGGAAACTATGCGTATACATCACTTCTATTCGTTATCATAAAAAGGTGTTTTCAAGGCCAGAGTAAAAACCAGAAATAAAACTTCACTGAATGTAAAATAACTCTGGAAAACTGTACCCTAAAACAACCAATATTAACAAAAGTTTACTGATCAAAGTCTAGCAAATTCGCTAACACTGGTACAGTCAATTACGCAGGAACCTGTCGTCGGGGGCCGAACTAAGTAGATCATTGGACAGACTGACGGTGTGCCGTACGCTGTTATAAGTCCCAGCCATGACGACGTGGTTTTCTAATGGAGCTCGTAATTCTCGACAACACTGGAATATAACAAAAATCTGGCAAGCATCGTGTTACAATAAAAATTAAGTGGGAGGGTGGGTGGTAAATGTAAACTTGTAAACCATAGCGCGACCTACCCTGTGATTCGAGGAGCTAGTAAAAAAACGACACTTTTCATGGGCAGTGGTTTTATACTTAGTGGACGAGTCCATGTGTTAGAGTTGACTGGGTAGGATGGGTTATAAAATTGAGGTTCGGGTTTCGGCGATCCCTTAGGAAAATAGCGTTTGCGTTGGATAAGACAGTTTATTCTTGAGCGAATAAACATTATTATTCAACGACAAACGCCAAACAGTTTAACTACGCAATTTATTATCTTAAAGGTTTGGCATAATAATGTCAAGGCTGGGATCAATTGTATTATACAGGTTCCCCCGAGAATGGCGGGAAATTTTAGTACATAATGTCTATCCCCCGTGACAAGCGGGAAGTGTGTTCGTGGAAACTATGCCAAAAAGGACCACGGCCGAAGGAAGTGGGCCTTTCGCCACACAGCAGCCATGTAAACTTGTAAACCATAGCGCGACCTACCCTGTGATGCGAGGAGCTAGTTAAAGAACGACAATTTGCATGGGCAGTGGTTTTATACTTAGTGAACGAGTCTATGTGTTAGAGTTGACTGGGTAGGATGGGTTATAAAATTGGGGTTCGGGTTTCGGCGATCCCTTAGGAAAATAGCGTTTGCGTTGATTAAGACAGTTTATTCTTGAGCGAATAAACATTATTATCCCCACGTTTTTCAGAGAAAAAGTGGGGATATTGTATTGATGTGCGTCTGTCCGTCCGTCCGTTCTAGCCACCTGCTTCTCATACACTATTAGCACTAGAACCTTGAAACTTACATACATGGTAGCTATGAGCATATGTGCGACGTTGACAGTGACGGAATTTTTATCTGACCCCTGGGTCAAAAGTTATGGGGGTTGGGGCGGGGCCGGGTCAGAGATTTTCACTCATTTGTTTATGTTATTAAACATATAACTTTTTCATTTCTGCACCGACTTACTTCAAATTGATACTGAGCCTCTCTTAGGACAATAAGGTCAATCTCAACTATGCAACTATGCATGACCCCATTACCAACCCTGGGGCGCCCCGGCCACATAGGCCACGCTCACCCAAAATTGCCTTTTACTATAATTTCTTCATTTCTACACTGGTTCACTTCAAATTGATACTGAATCTCTCTTATGACAATACGGTCAATCTCAGCTATGCATTGTCCCATTACCAGCCCTAGGGCATCCCGCCAACATAGGCCACGCATACCCAAAATTGCTATTTACTATAATTTCTTCATTTCTACAGCGATTCACTTCAAATTGATACTGAACCTCTCTTATAACAATACGGTCAATCTCAGCTATGCATGGCCCGATTACCAACACTGGGGCGCCCCGCCCACATAGGCCACGCCCACATAGGCCACGCCCACTCAAAATTGCCTTTTACTATAATTTCATCTTTTCTACACCGATTCACTTCAAATTCAAACTGAACCTCTCTTATGACAATTCAGTTAATCTCAACTATGCATGGCCCCATTACCAACCCTGGGGCGCCCCGTCCACATAGGCCAAGCCCACACAAAATTGCCTTTGTTTATAATTTCTTCATTTCTACACCGATTCACTTCAAATTGATACTGAACCTCTTTTATGACAATACGGTCAATCTCAACTATGCATTGCGCCATTACCAACCCTGGGGCGCCCCGCTCACAAAGGCCAAGCCCACCCAAAATTGCCTTTTACTATAATTTCTTCATTTCTACACCGATTTACTTCAAATTGATACTGAACATCTCTTATGGCAATACGGTCAATCTCAACTATGTATGGCCCCATTACAAGCCTGGGGCGCTCCGCCCATATTAGGCCACACCCACATAGGCCACGCCCACCCAAAATTGCCTTTTACTATAATATCTTCATTTCTACACCGATTCACTTCAAGTTGATACTGAACCTCTTTTATGACAATACGGTCAATCTGAACTATGTAAGGCCCCATAACCAACCCTGGGGCGCCCCGCCCATAATAGGCCACACCCACCCAAAATTGTCTTTTACTATAATATATTCATTTCTACACCGATTCACTTTAAATTGATACTGAACCTTTTTTATGACAATACAGTCAATCTCAACTATGCATGGCGCCATGACCAACCCTGGGGCATCCCGCCCACATAGGCCACGCCCACACAAAATTGCCTTTTACAATAATTTCTTCATTTCTACACCGATTCACTTCAAATTGATACTGGACATCCCTTATGACAATGCGGTCAATCTTAACTATATATGTCCCCTTTACCAACCCTGGGGCGCCCCGCCCATAATAGGCCACACCCACCCAAAATTGTCTTTTACTATAATTTCTTCATTTCTACACAGATTCACTTCTTATTCATACTCATTTTTTCTTATAACAATGCGGTCAATCTCAACTATGAATGGACCTATTACCAACCATGGGGCGCCCCTGGGTCAAACATGTGGCGTGGGGATACGCGTCGGCTTCTGCCGCGTCATTTCTAGTTAATATATAAATTACGGATATCTTGAAGATGTTTTGTAGTTTCTATACGGAAAAAACACTTAATATTTCAACTATTATAATGACCATCTAAGTATAACAATGGTCTATCTGATATAAGTTAAAACAAGCAGGTACAGCCTTGTAGTCACTCACTTAGTTTAATCTGTATATTTGCGAGACATTGTTTTGGCCACTTAAAGGGGCCTTTTCACAGATTTTGGCATGTTTTGAAGTTTGTCAGTAAATGCTTTATATTAAAAAATGTAAACATTTAATATAACAAGCTCCAGTAAAAAGCAAGAATAAATTTTTAAAAAATTATAAAAAGGTAACCCTCAGCAGGACTCGAACTACTGATCCCTGGAGTCCTGGAGTAAAAAGTAAATAGCTTAGACCACTCGACCATCTTTCCGGGTACAATATCAGATGTATTTGTTACTTGATATAAGCAATCCTCGAAGTTTCCCCAAATATAACGACAACAACATAACGCTCCAAATTATTAATTCGTTTCGCGTTGCAACGCTTTATAATTTTCGGGGTTTTAAATCGTCAACAGATGCATATAATGGCTATTTTAGAGCATGGTGAATGTTTAGTATTACTGTTTCCTCACAAATATCATAACTAAAACGAAAATTTGCGAATCTGAAACAACTTTTTTTAATTTTGTCAATTTACTCAAACGTGAAAAGGCCCCTTCAAACAAAAAGATGTAGGAAATACTAAATCGAAAATACTTCTGCAGATGTACATTTGATTCACTTTGGAGAACAAAACAATAACGCTATCTACAAAATATGAAGGGAATAAGTAATCATACTAGGGTTAACAAACGGATCCAAATATGTTTAAATTCTGAAGATTCAATTATTGTTAGATATATTTTGGACATAACACTTAAAATGTTTAGTTACAATAAATACTCATCATAAATGATCTCTATCTTTATCTAAATATACTTTGACAGAAAAGGATGCTCTCGTTCTGTTTTAAAGACAAACAAATTAAAACTCCAATTGCATCCGCTTGCCCCTATTTCTCAAAAATGTTGAAGTCGGTTTTAAGACACACCTTTTAAAGTCGCTTATGATATGTTTTTTTTTTTAAACTTTTTCAAAGTTTATTGTTTTTATTAAAAAACATATGTGTTGTGAACTTTCCCACTAATTTTCATTCTAAGCTTTAGATTTTTTTGCTTCAAACATGTTTGAACCATTTATTGTCATTACAGAAAAGACAATTTAATACAATCCTTAAAAACCGACGTAAGAATTTTGGAGACATCAAGCCCAGGTGATTCGATCATTGCTACAAGTGGTTTGAACGCCTTTGAACAATGCGTTGGAAGCAAAGCATCGTAGATTGTAAATCGTTTTAGCGCACAAACCTCACACTTGGACGCGATTTATTTTCAAAACAGTTCATTGCAAAGAAAAAAATCGTCTACCATTAAAGGCCATCTCACCATTTCACATTTAGGTGAATCTACAACATTACAAAAAAGTTGTTTCAGATTCGCAAATGTTCGTTTAAGTTATGATATTTGTGAGGAAACAGTAATGCTGAACTTTAACCGTGCTCTAAATACCAATTAGATGCATATTTTGACGATTGAATAATTTGGAGAGTTTTGTTTAATTGTTATATTTTGTGGTACTACGAGGTTTGCTTACATAAAGTTTAAAATACTCTCTATATTGTATGAGCACAGATGGCCGAGTGGTCTTAGAGGTAGACTTTAACTCCTGGACTCCAGGGGTAAGGGTTCGAGCCCAGTTGAGGGTTACTTTTTCCTTTTTTTATTGTATTGTTTGTTTGTTTTACTGGAGCTTTTTAGATTCAATGTTTACATTTATCACTAAAAAGCATTTAATGACAAACTTCAATACATGCCGAAATCTGTGACAAGGCCCATTTAAAATCTCATTCCAAATTTAAAGCTCACATCTGACTTTTTTAGCCGCACTTGAATTTTCATGAAGTCAATAAAAAGTAACGTCACTTAGGTTTTACGATGAAAACTAACAGAACTATTGACCCTTTCGATTGAACTGCCCACTGTGATGTTAAGCTGCTTTTAACATACGTTAACAAGTTTTTACAAAAATGTTCAGCTTATCCGTTTGTTTTAATATGATTTAAAGCACTTGTGGCATGCTGCACTCAATTCATTTTTAGAAAAATGTGAAATTCTGCACGTACCAATTGAGCTCCATGTAACTTACTAACACAGCCGAAACAGCCAAAAACCTGCAAACACGCAGTTACTAACACAGTCGAAACAGTCAAAAGCCTGCAAACACGCAGTTGCTAAAACAGCCGAAACAGTCAAAAGCCTGCAAACACGAATTTACTAACACAGCCGAAACAGTCAAATTGCCTGCAAACACGCAGTTACTAAGACAGCCGAAACAGTAAAAAGCCTGCAAACACGCAGTTACTAACACAGCCGAAACAGTCAAAAGCCTGCAAACAAGCAGTTACTAACACAGCCAAAACAGTCAAAAGCCCATAAACATGCAGTTACTTACACAGCCGAAACAGTCAAAAGCCTGCAAACACGCAGTTATTAACACAGCCGAAACAGTAAAAAGCCTGCAAACACGCAGTTTCATACACAGCCCAAACAGTAAAACGCCTGCAAACACGCATTTACTAACACAGCCGAAACAGTAAAAAGCCTGCAAACATACAGTGACTTACAAAGCCGAAAGAGTAAAAACCCCGCAAACACGCAATTACTAAAAGCCTGCAATTACAAAGTTTCTAACACAGCCGAAACAGTCAAAAGCATGCAAACACGCAGTTACTAACACAGCCAAAACAGTCAAAAGCCTTCAAACACGCAGTTAATAAGACAGCCGAAACAGTCAAAAGCCTGCACTTACACAGTTTCTAATACAGCCGAAACAGTCGAAAGCCTGCAAATACGCGATTACAAACACAGCCGAAATAGGCAAAAGCCTGAAAACACGCAGTTACTAGCAAAGCCGAAACAGTCAAAAGCTTGCAAACACGTAGTTGCTCACACAACCGAAACAGGCAAAAGCCTGCAAACATGCAGTATGGGGCATAGCTGATTTGCTTCATTACTTTAACTACGGGACATTGTACATATCCATCAACTACAATTAGATAAGACACATGGTGGTGGTGGTGTGAGTACTTGTAAATAGAGGGTTCATCATTCTGACTATGAATTAATATGAAATACATTACATAAGTAATTGGAACTTTTGGAGAAAATGTTCTTACCAGTTTCAGTGTACATCACTGTGTATTATATGTCACAACATTTTATATTAAGCAGGAATTAAAACAAGTGGGTTTTGTTAATTATTAATACACATTTATAATAGAAATATATAAACTATTAAAGTTAATGCAATTTCAATCAACCCAATGGCTTAAGCTTAAAAGATAACAAACACAAAAACATAGCATATAAGATATTTAATGGTGGACCAACAAGCAATTTAGAATACATTTGTTCTTTTGCATTTCAATTGTTTCGTCAAAACTGTTACAATACGAGCCGCGTTCTGGGAAAACTGTGCTTAATGCATGTGCGCACAGTGTCGTCTCAGACATAATTGTGCAGTCCGCGCAGGCTTATCAGGGCCGACACTTTCCGCCTTTGTGCATTTTTCGTTTATGGACAGTCTCTTCTAAAACGGAAATTCGGTGGACGCTGTTAGTGTCGTGTCGGATAAGCCTGTGCGGAGATGTATTAAGTACCGTTTTCACAGATCGCGGCTAATGTAATTTAGAGAAATTGGGCCCTAACGTTGGAGAAGTATGGAGCGAACAAGTGGGTGATTGTGGCAAACATGTGAGTTTATAACCATACAAGTGCTGTCAATCTTAACATGTGTGAAGAGTAAGTGATTTCATTATCGCTCTTTTTCAATCGCGTCAATCGACTCAAGTACGTGATTGAAAAAAGGAATAAACATGTATCATTATTTTAGATTTCTTGCAACTTGATATGGTTAAATAAGTGATTCCTTGTGTTTCCCTTTTGTCACTATACTCCCAAAATGTGCCAAAAGCTTTATACAATACACATAATTAAGCAATAAACGAACATGTTTGTATTTTGCCAGCCGAGCAATCAAGAAGATAGGGTATGTTTTTTTATTGACGGAATACCATCGAGATGTACGTAGTTCAAACTTTTCTTTTGAAATGTAAGGTGTCTAATAATAAAACATGCGTTATGCGATAATGAATCTTATGCCAAATGAGCATTTGTGCGGTCTAGTGAGGAGTCAGCATGTCCGCTAAAGACACCCCGAAGTAATAATAATTAATCATTTTATTTGTGCACATAACATAGCAATACATTCAACAGTCACAATTATTAACAATTCAGATATATCACAGATAGTTTCCATCAGAGCTCATAACCCGTAAAGTTTGGACGATAAATCATACAAAACGTATTTCCAACGGGGTCCAAAGCCATCACATGTGGATCTAAGTAGCGCAAAAGTATACCATAAATTCGACATCTATGATGGAATAAAGTGACAACGGTAATACAATGTCATATTATAGTATTAATAAAATAATTCTTATTGTTGAAAAAGAGAACACGTCATATGATGATGAAATTGACAGGATTGCACAAACACAGTTTAAAAATGTATTACAATATGGTTTACAGTTTAAAAATGTATTACAATATAGTTTACAGATCTACAAAATGTTCAAACGCTACTAATACAGAAACTCTAGTTTCTCAACTATTTCCATTTCTTCTAATAAATGCTTCTTAACAAGTTTTTTTTAACGTATTCTTAGACTTTGTACATCGTATATTTTGTGGCAAGTTATTCATGTCTTTTATTGCATTATGGTAAAAAGATTTGAAAGTAAAAGTATCAACTGGATGTATGTGAAAATCACCCTTATCATAAGATCTAGTCCCGTACGAGTAAGTAATGCGTGACTTTATAGCGGACAGGTAGCTCCTGACCATACTGCGCAAATGCGCATGTCAGTCGGGAGCTACATTGGTCGCATACAATATTTGGCATATAACCTATTTTCGCATGACGCGGGTTATATTACACAGTTATAATTGTTAATATTACGCAACATATCACGAAGCGTCACATCATAATGTTATTAGGGATTAACCCGTTAAAAAATTGAGTAGGTAGTACATTTATGAACACGTACTTAACCTGTTAGGCCCTAGGTATTAACAACGAGAAAGTAAAAAGAAATGACCGATTCGACAAAACACATTTTCATTGTGTTAGTTTGACGTCGGCTTTCTTCATGCATGAATCAGAGTCGTGTTAAATGTTCTACGAAATTAAGTGTGCGAATTAAAGCTTACTTTCACTACCGCAAATCTGCGCAACAGCGTGTGCTAATGAAAGCTTTTCCTATTAATAACATGAACAGTATTGCAACCTTGCTAAACCAATTTATTTCTAGTAAATGTACATGTATTTATAATATAACATGGTCCTAGTAATAACACAACCCCAAAGTTACATTCATATATTTTAAATGCACATAATATATATATATATATATATATATATATATATATATATATATATTGATACATTGCTATCGAGTGCCAGTCCAATCCGTGTTCCGGGATGTTGGTCCTGAAAGTGAAAATGAGTTTAATGGATGAATGAAAAATCAATGGCTGAATAACAAAATACGTACGTGCGCATGAAATACGTATTTAATTAGTATACAATCAACATTTCATCTAAAATAATAAGTTTTAAGTGTAGTTTGAACTTATTAGATGAGAATGATTCTGCAGACATAAGGACGTCTTTCAAGAAACACCATCGTGCTTAATTACTTGTATTTACTTAAAAATTGTTAAATTTAGAGTACAGTCTCTATGGATGATACTTCGGGCTTTTTTTATTGTACGGGCCTTTTGACAATCTGCATTTAACATAACCAAATATGTATATTAACAATGAATATCCTGTGATCCTATACATGTGCTTAACCGATTAAATTGTTAATTTTTATTGTTAATAAGTTGTTATTTTCAAGACCAAATTATGAAGGCTAGTCGTATCAGAACATCTCTTAAATGAGCTTACTCGCATCTCTAGTATACCATACAGAATGAAATGAGCCTCGTTCTGGGAAAACTGGGCTTAATGCATTTGCGTTAAATATCATTTCAGTCTTGCCTGTAAAATACACAAAGGCTAGTCAAGGACAACACTTTCCGTCTAAAGTGGATTCTCGTTTCGAGGCTTCCTTTAAGCGAAACATTCTTTAAAAGCGGAAAGTATCGTCGCTTATTAGCCTGTGCGGATTTCACATGCAAATTTGGGACAACACTTCACGCACATGCATTAAGCCCAGTTTTCCCGGAGCGAGGCTCAAACAGTATCATTTTCTGTGACTTAATCACCAGCACCTTACTTGTTGTTTGTTGCTCTTGTGTCTAGATTATTCGCAGCAATAGTCCTTGCGGATACCTCGATATGTTACCCAGCACCACCGCCTACACCCTACATTGCGGTCTCCAATTTCTTCACCGGTCCTTACGTCATTATAGTCGTACATCATTCCATCGTCTCCCATCTCACCATCATATTCGTACATCATTTCCTTACCGCCCTTGGCTGCAGAATGAACAGATGGAAATTGCGTGTGTATATGTGTTGTACGCTCAGTTAGTTCGTTTGTGAATAACAATTGACAAAATTACCAACAGTGCTGCTTATAACTACAAATGTAAAATGAAAAGGTAAAGGATCGGTATACAGTCTGAAATTGATAACGTAACATCTTCAAACGAATGTCAAATTAACCCCGACCCTCACCACCCAAATCATTGGGATATAGGACGCTCTTTCACTCTCTAAACAATATGAAGCCACGGCTAGTTTTATTATTTTCTTAACATGAACCCATTTATACAACTGCATAATATACTATACTGTAATCTAAAAATAATGAAAGACTGTGTATATATGTTGTATGCTCAGAAAGTTCGATCGGGATATAATAATAATTATTATATCTGAAATTATTGTGTTGTACATAAATATAATACAGTTGTAAATTTATTCTCACAAAACGACAATATAATTTTCATTGAATAAGCACTTGACTATCTGTAAAATTCCTCATTGAATTGAAATTCCATTTGAACTCTACGCTGCACTTGGAATGATTAACTTACCGCCGCCCAATCCTCTGCCATTGTTGACGGGGGTTCCGAGGACTTGAATGAAATATATATAAGCAGTGTAAATACAATGACTAACAAGGGACAAAATTGTCACAAAACCAGGTTTTCATTGTGAAAAAAAAATCTGATAAAGGGAGAAAACTCAAACTGAACTTTTGAAATGACCAAAAAAAATTAACCCCCTTTGTAAGTTTTTTTTTTTTTTAAATCTATTTTTAGTCGTGGCGACCTTGACATTGGAGATATTGACGTGATTCTTTCGTGGGACACACCGTCCCATGATGGTGAACAAATGTGCCAAATGATTTTAAAATCTCACAATGAATGACATAGTTATGGCCAGGACAAGCTCATTTATGGCCATTTTTGACCTTTGAACTCAAAGTGTGACCTTGACCTTGGAGATATCGACGTAATTATTTCGCGCGACACACCGTCCAATGATGGTGAACAAATGTGCCAAATGATTTTAAAATCTGACGATGAACGACATAGTTATGGCTCGGACAAGCTCATTTATGGCCATTTTTGACCTTTGAACTCAAAGTGTGACCTTGACCTTGGAGATATCGACGTAATTATTTCGCGCGACACACCGTCCAATGATGGTGAACAAATGTGCCAAATGATTTTAAAATCTGACAATGAACGACATAGTTATGGCCCGGACAAGCTTATTCCGCCAGCCCGCCAGCCCGCCAGCCAGCCAGCCAGCCCGCCAGCCAGCCAGCCCGCCCGCATTCGCCAATCTAATAACCAGTTTTTTCCTTCGGAAAACCTGGTTAAAAACGAGAAATCCATCGTTAGCTGGGTGTTAACAGAATGGTGTTCAAAATTCTTTCTTGATATATTTTGCTACCAAACAATCCGTCGTGTCTATCAAATATGACGTTTCTTTGTGTTGTCAAACGATTTGCTTGAATATTCGTATTTTTGAGTAAATATTTGAATGCCAAAACATTTTTTTCCTAAAATTTGAGGAATATATAAAATTGTAAATGCTGAGAAAATGACTTATTTTATTATAAAACTATTAAACTTATTATTCTAAATTGTAGTACAAATTTAAGGATACATAGGTAAATAAAGATATGGGCATACACTATACTATTATATACGGTTTAAACGATATGTTAACTTTTAATTTGTAAGAACAGAAAAGAGTAATAAAAATGCTGACTTACCGCACGAGATGGCCAGGAAGACGGCCAAGAAAGCGCAGAGCAGTGTAATCTTCATGGTGGATGTTGTTCAGCTCCTTGATGCAGGTACAGAAACTAAAAGAAACGCCATCGTGTAAAGACTTCATTGATGCCAGAATATCGTTGAGTAGTATAGGAGATTTAGATTCGGTTTCGTTGCATTTTATTTGCAAATATGGGTATATGCTATAATTTAGCAAATACAGTGAAGTATTGTTATTTATACAGCAAAGACCATGCTATTTATTTATATAAACAAGCAATTATTATATTGATTGCGAATTTCATCTAGTACAACACCACAATAATATAAAATCACAGTAACTTAGCTGTTATAAGTATCCGATTGCCATTTCAAAAGAAACGTTCTTAAATCAGATCCATTTACCAACTATATTAACTGGCTATTACATTACTGTATTGAGTGTTCATAACAAGCATTTGATAAACATTTGGAGATGCATACATTTTTTTATATACAAACTCGCGCAGTTACATTAAACATAACGCAAATGAAAATACAGTTGCAGATTAAAAGATCTCTAAGTGTAAAATATACCGCTAATAAAAATTGCAGACAAGAGAACATAAAATGCTTCCATTTCGTACTTTATTATACTGATATTTTACAAAATGATTACATTGTAAAGCTTGGGCTTTAAATGTATGAAATAATCAATTTACAAATATCATTATCATTTAAATAATAAATATACTCGCTACGTATTGAACGATTTCACTGCGCTTACAGAAGTTTATAAGGAAATGACGTTTATGTTAAGCATGATTAAAGTCACATTAATTCTGAAAACATTCATTTGGAATCCGCATATAAAAGTTTCGATACCACTGGTTTATACTGAATAAATATGTGTAACACTATTTAACTTGATAATGTGTCCTATTAAATCTCGCGCCGATGGCTCGTTGAATACTTGTCATAAGCATAGTTCGGTGGAAGAACCTTTCAAATATTAATTATTAACATACTTCTGTCGTCGTCTGCATCAGACATATAATTGACTAATTTAGGTAAACGTGCTCTTAACTTATTTATTAACATTACGTCTGAAGATTCACACGACTGTAAAATAAAAAATCAAGTGAATATTATTCTATGTCATACATATAATTTCATAAACTAGTAAATATGTAATATATTTTAATGCATAATATTTTTGAAGAATTTCGTCGCAGTGACACGAACACACTGTGTAATAATTAAAATGTTGTCTAAACGCGTTAATTTCTAAAATGACATCATACACACACTGACGATTGGTATAGCTGTGAATACCATAAAGGAACATAAGAGTACCTGTGCATTTCATGTTAATAAGTTTTGTTTTGGAGATTTTTTTAAAGCGAATTCCTTTAAGAACCGGTATTTATTTTATAAATTACCGAATCTAGTGATAAATACATGGCCGAAAAACGCGCTCACTTTTAACATACAATAAGCGGTTACTTATAAATTATCTTAAATGAAGACATCAACAATAAAAAGCATAAACAAATTAAAATAGTCCACTCACTCTTTAAGAAGGACGTCTTCTGCAGTCGATGAAAACATAAGGTCGGTGTTGTCTTTTTATACCTTAATTACGGATGTCTTGAAGTTGTTTATTTGCTCTGATTCGGAAAAAACACTTTATATTTCGAGTATTTATAATACGAAACACTTACGATATCAACCCATGAAGACGATCAGATATTATACTAGGATTTACACACGGATCTAAATGTGATTTTATCCTGGAGATTAAAATTGTTGTCCATTTATTTCGGAAAAAACACTTACGCTGTTCAGTGAACTTTATCTTTATATTTTCTTCTAGAAATAAGTAGATAAAACAGGACGCTTTCGTTCTGTTTAAAAGACAAAGAAAGTGATACTCTTCTTGCATCAATGTGCCCCAATTTCTCGATAACTCTTAAGTTTGAAGAAACATTTGATTAAGACGCTAATGTCATTGACCAGTTTTATCATTTCAACGTTGATGGTGTTGTCTTTAAATAGTAATTGTCTTCTATAAAACATGCAATAAAAGCCTATCGGGCATTAGTATCTTAATGCAACCCCATGGACCGATAAATAGAGAATAACAGGTTACTGTCCCAGCGTTTTGTAATATATCAGGCGAGGCTTAGAATAATATAACGGCGAGGCTTGAATTGGAGATCAGGAATGGACTGCTGCGACTAATTTAATCGAAGAACACACTTCACCGAATAGTTTGGAGACGCCATTTTGGAGATGTGTATTGAAATTGACGTTTTGATCATGGTGTCAATATTGACATAAGCGTGTTAAATCGTTTGTTTAAAAAGTTGAGGATTACCATACAGTTATGATATGTCTTGACTTTCTGTGCAACACTTAAGAGTGCAATGACTATATCGATATTTAAGATTTTTTGTCCCATTGATGACGTCATTTAACTTCTGTAGTGCGGGCTGTGGTGATTTAAAACAAGAGCACCGCCTTGCGGGTGCAGACCACTCATCTATTTTCTTTTTAAAGGTGAAGGAACTCTCAATTTCAATCACAAAGGAGGGAGGGGTGGAGTGAAGAGGGGTGTATAGTGTGGGGGTGTGGTGATTTATTACATAATCTTCCAAAAATGCGGAAAAAAAATGCAAAAAAATAATTGGGGAGGGGTGGGGAGTGGGGGGAGGGGATTCTTGGGTGCGATGGTTGGACGGTATTTCAAAAATAAAATAATAAGAATAAATAATTGTGTTTTTTAACCGTTTCCAAAAAAAAAATTGGGGGGGGGGTGGGGTGGGGGGGATATAGTGTGAGGGTGTGGTAGTCATTTGTGAGATGATCTTAAAAAAAATGGGGGGGATTCCGGGGGGGGGGGAAGGGCGTGGGGGATGGTTTGGGTGGAGTCTATTGTGGTATGTCAGGTAAGAGTTGTTTTGTCAAATCAAATAGCCAAGGTGATGACAATAGCTCATTTTTTTTCAAAAAATAGATGAGCTAAAAAGTTTTTGTGATTTATGACTTTCAACTATAATAAAATATGTACGGTCTTGGTATCAATTTTTTTTTTTTTTTTTAACCTGATTCATGTTGATAGAAATTGTTTAATTTATTGCAAATCCCACGTAACTCCAAAAAATTGACTGATATAAGAACTTCCTGTTGACCTTGCTATAAAAATATTTATGTTTTATATTCCATTACATTTTATGACAAATATAAATTATTTATCATCTAACCATTTAGAATAAAAACAAACACATTTGTTGAGGTGTCATGACAAGCAGGGTATTTTATTTCTTGAAACACACGCACGGAGTGGGTGTTTGTATTTGACAGGGCTTTTTACACATAAATGCAAGAAACAATTCTTCTGACGATCGTATGTGTTCAATGTGCAACAGAGAACGACCCCAATGGCACCGCTCAGTTGAAGAGCCTCGAGACGTCAGTAACGTTAAGACATCCTTCTCATATATTTAAGAACTGAAACGATACTAAATCCATTCTGTAGAACACGTCGTTATACGTATCATTAAACATGCACATGCGTTGCATGCGAATAATTAAATATTATTAATACCTATTAGACGTCAAGCCTAAACTCAAAATCATACAATTGCACAATTTAACTACACAATTCAAAAGCATAAGCCCAAGGACGCCACGGCCCTAACAACCGCCCGTTCTCCGCCGATGCCCAAAGCGCACACATGTCGCTCCCTATGCCCATCCACAACGGCAATTTGCGAAAAGTACATAAAGTGAAGCATTAGTTTTGATAAAAGCAGCTGCGATAATTACAAGATTTATCCATTACCACCGATTAAGAGAAGTGCACACGACTTCACGTACACCTCAAACAATAATCGGTGGTAACGAACGATTCAGGTGTAACCGCGATTGGGATACGCAACCCTACTGCCAATTTTTCATTTTTCTTTTAATGGCAGGGGGACGTATGAGGACCCCTGGCTCAAGATCGGTGTCAAGGTGCCTTCATCACCTCATGAAACCTCTAATTTTAGAGAAATCTACAAATACCCAGCTGTTACTATATCGTAAACGTTAAGTATTCTTTTTAGAAAACCATGTAAATCCCATGGTAAAATGTCCGGAACCAATGCCCCTTTCTATCTCAAGTCAGTCATCCGTCTGCTCTCATAAAACTCACTGAAACACATAACACATAATACTAACATCAACACACAAACAGAGCATACATAAATAAAACGATTTAAATCAAGTCTTCGCTCTACCCTGCTTGCCTGTCGAATGACTAAACCTTCAAATCTGTGCACGAGGAAATCTTGATTTCCGCACCATTGGACATGTATCACCTTCAAAAACCTGTATAACCAGTTTATACATTCACACAACGATAATCAATACATTTATGGTTTATATTCCATTACATTTTATGACAAACATAAATTATTTATCATCTAACCATTTAGAATAAAAACAAACACATTTGTTTAGGTGTCATGACAATCAGGGTCTTTTATCGACAGAAAAAGAACGGAGCAAAATACAACGCACAACTAACAACATACAATACCAAGTACCATATATATTTACAAACCCAAACGAGAAGAAACTTTTTTGTGTGTGTGTGTGTTTCATCCGAATCTCTCACGTAGCGATCCTAAGCGTCATAAGTCATCCACTGCCCATGCTTTGTTTACACTATCAGATACACCACTATTTACAACAGCAGTTTCTTCCCCTGACCGAAATGAATGCAACCCGTGAACATTAGGTTTAAGTCCAATTTCACAAAAGATGTGGTGCAAATATCTAATCTGCTTTGAGCCAACTAAAATGCATTTATTCATTTTCTTACAATTTGTTATGTTTGTAAACAAAACATATATTGCAATATCTAGAATAGTTGCTACCAAGATATATTTTTCAAGTAGAAGACAGGGCATAAATCTGCATTTGTTCTACAAATTGTCACCTGTTCGCCCTTGCACAATTGAACCGTTTTACTCTTGAAAATGATAATTTTAGCACAATCCTCAAAAAATGTTGTATCGCATCCTTTTAAAGAAACCATCGTCGGATACCCACGACTAATTCATTCCGTTACTCTCCAGCATTAGCCGTGGGACAATATAACCAATACACGCCGTTTTGACCTTAACTGTAACCTCTCAGTAGACCAATGAAATCGCAGTTTACAAAAAGAATACTCTTCGCTTTGGAGGTATCAATGCTTCGCCTACAACAACAATGGCGGCTGCCATAGGAAACAAATGTGTGTTTTGTTTTCAAGTAATAAAAGGTAAAAATTACAGAAATCTAACATCGAACGAATCTTTAAATGACTTTGGCATTATTCTAAAACAAATTAATTTAGAGGAAACTGGAAACGCGTGCAATGTTTGTGTTAATAAGCTAAATAGACTTCGATCATTTGACAAAAAAATAGAGTGCCTGGAAATCGAAAAAAGTGAACTTCTACAAACAATAAAATCCCTGCCAGGGGCGGTTGCGAAAAGCAAAGGTGGCAATGTTACGCCACATGGTAAGTTAACTTATTTTGTTTACTTGTGTTGTTTTGAAGTCGCCATTTAACACCAGTTTCTTCTTTCAGAAGAATACAATTTATCATTATGCTTATTTGTGTGAGCTTCCTAATGATATATTGTTGCAATCAATGCAGTGTTTTCAACGGTCCTTAGTTATATTAAAACAACTTATTTCTGATAAACATTGTCCAGTCTTCACACTAGCTATAATACATGTATAAGCCCAACAGCCTGGTGTTAGTGCAATTAATCCAGGTTACTAGAAATAAACAATTTGTATAGTGTTGCAAATGCATTTTCATCTGTTTCTATGCAAACAATATTTATATTCAAGCTAGTTGTTCATATATTTAACTGCGAAGACTGTGTAGTTAATATACATGTACCAGTTATCAGCAAATTTTTATTGCACATAATTAAAAAAAAAAAGATGAGAATATCACCCAGTCATATTATATAATAAATATTTTGCTATCAAATTCCCTTCTGTTGTTTTTGTATGCCGAAAGTTCTGTTATTATTGTTATTTGTTGATGCATATTAGTTTTAGGGTAAACTAACTCCCAATTCTAAGTTAAGAATGGCTTAAGAATTGTTATTGTTAGAAGAAAGTTGCCTTGTATTCTTTTAAACTCAAGCATTTACTATAATTTCAATTTATTATAATTTATACATGTATACTGCAAGCCATGTTAAATATAAAATTCCTGGTAATTTCAGGTTCAAAGAAAGTGAAACGTGCTCTTGAGTCTTCACCTTCAGGTTTGACTCCCAAGAGCAAAAGGACGCTATTTAGAACACCAAGAAAACCAACCGTATTCGCTACTAGTACTACCGGCGAAAAATCACTGAAGGTAGATGCATCAACGAGTACATGTACCAACACACTTCCGACTAGAAGAAAGTTTGATGTCAAGGTAATGATAACAAGAAGAAATACTTTTCCTAGCTTCTTTTAAATATTACACTTGGCTTATTGAGAAGGTCTTGCCAATTAAGTGCTTTTTACCACGAGCTGAGTTCAAAGCTTAACCTGGTGTCAAAACATAACTTATATGACTTTGTTGCCATGTCAAAGGTGATAAGAACCAAATGAAGTTGTATAGTGTATAGTTCCATCGAGACTTTGAGGCCTTGTAACAGTACATGCTAAAACCCGCTCTTAAAGAAATGCAATAAATGTAGCATGTATATAAATGCAATGAAACAACAAATTGTATATTTGGTGATAAGTGGCATAACCCATCGTCGGATACCCACGTTCGACCCATTCCGCTACTCTCCATTGATCGAGAGAGACTAATGCTGGAGAGTAACGGAATGAATTAGTCGTGGGTATCCGACGATGGGCATAACCATGCCTACAAAGAATGTTATTTGTTAGGAAACGTTATTAAGAAAACATTTATAGCATGTAAGCTTTTCAGTAGCATCTTTAAACGTGACGTCATTTTATGATTTAGTTTCTACGATTATTGTTCTGAATGAAAGTGACGTCATTTGCAAAATATTTATGAATGGGAATGATGTCATATGTTTGTACAATTCAATGACGTCACTTTATAGTAAACTTCTTAATAAGAAGGGCGGAGTAGTGAAAAAAATAGTTCATGTCCAAAAGCTTGAACCAAATCAATCAGAATCGAGATAGAATGGAAATAATTATTTTCTATGATGGTTTATTGTCGAATAACCCACAGTAAGGAGTATAGATGTTAGAATCGAAATAATAATTTTCTATGATGGTTTATTGTCGAATAACCCACAGTAAGGAGTACAGACGCGTGTTATCAAATCACTCGTGCTTCGCACTCGTGATTTAATTCCTACGCATCTATACTCCTTACTGTGGGATATTCGACAACAAACCATGATAGAAAAATATTATTCCTAAAATACACAATGGAAAAAATTGTTCAAAATTCCATTCCTTGAATGATCCCATAAAGTTAATATTTTTCCCTAAAGGTTATATTGTCTTTTGTCTCTTTATAGGTAACAGTGATGTATAATTCAACTGAAAGATGTAAAATCATAACTGATAGTGCAGAACAGACTGCAATCAAAGCCATGATGAATGGAAAAGGACCAGAAACAGTATTGAAACAGCTGTCAAAATGTAGTAAATACAGGTCAGCAATGGCAAAATGTGTTAGCAAGGACATAATACAAGAAGTGTCAAAATTGTCAAAGCGTTCAGAAAGTGACTTTAAAGTGAATTCTGAAAACGATCTAATGAACTTTAAGTGGGAAGATCAAGCCAAAATGATCAGAACAAAAGTTCCAACTCTAGCAGCTATCATCAGCTGTGTTATTGGTGAAAAGCAAAAAAGCATGGCTCGATTTGTTGTTGCTGTTGGTGTGATGTTGTATGCCAGATGTCAGCTGCTGAATCTTCTTCAGTTCGTTCTTGGTCTAGTGCTAGACAGTTGTGGCTTGAACAAAGAGGTATCAACCCAATTTTAATTAAACCATAGTTAATGCGAGAACTAGCCTTGAATGTACATGTATGTCACCAAATCAATAGATTTTGCATGTATTGTTAATTGAACTGAATTTCAATCATAAATTATTTAAGTATTGTAATATCATTATTGCTGTACTCTTTTGCTATTTAAAAATACACTAGAGATGCATTGTTAGCGTAAACTGATTTGGCGTACATGTCACAAATTTTGACAACATCGCGTGCTAATTTTCACAAAAAAACAGGCTAGGGCGTCTCACAAATTTGAAATCTGAAAAACCTCTGTACTATCAGTATCTCAAGTGAAGTCAACTTCACAAGGGCATGTGGCCCAACAATTTAATGGCTTCCATTACACTATCAAACACTGAGAGAATTGGATCTTGTTATCTGATGGATCTTGTTAGGTTTCTTAGGGTGCTATATTTTACAAAACCTAAAAGTGAAAGAAACATTTCAAACAATAATGATTGTGTGTCTGCATGAATTTGATGTTGTATGAATTTCTGTTTCAGGGATTAAATATTATGCATGACTTGGGCTTGGTTGTGTCATACACAAGTGTACATAAGAAAAGGAAGGACCTTGTGAAGAAACAGAAGGTAAATATCGACCAAGTAATTACACGTTTTGTGGAACGGGGTCAACTTAATGGGTCTGACAATAGGCACAAAACCATTGAAGTACTTGGGGACAATTTAGATATCACCATAGCACCCACACACATGACAAAGGACAATCAAAGAAAGAGTCTACATTGGTTTTTAACCATGGTGAAACAAAGAAGGGTGACATATGAAGACCTACACATAGAAGGTCCAGTTCCAGAACAACCATGTGTGACAATGATTCCATCATATAAATGGCTTCCGTCAGAGGAAAACATGAAAAGTGTTCTTCATAACTTCAAGTTCCATGTTGCTTGTGTGTTAATGAAGTATGTTGATGTATTTAAACCTCTGATTGATTCATATCCTGAATACATTTCACATCCATTCTTAGAATTCACAAAACAAAAGTCTGTTATTCTGAATACCAATCTTATAGATGAGAGTGAAAATTCAACTCAAGGGATGATAAAAATTTTACAAGATGTACAGGACATGACTGTGCCTGTAGTAGATGGAAATATAATACAAAGGGTTGTATTTGGGGGAGATGTACTCACAAATGAAAGGGCATTTTCTGCCCAACAAGCCATGCAGAACAACTCCACTGATCGTGATCGACTGTTTGGTATGATACATCGGCCTGAAGGTCTCCACCAGCAGTTCAACTTCCTACTCGTAACTCTTCCGTTTTCGAGTTCAACAGTTCTTGTTTTACTGTTCTCATTTTGACGCATGTAAGTTGGTTGTTATTGTTAGTAAATATGGTATTGAAGGTTAAATCCAATGAAATTCCAGGACTGTTATTTTGAAACAAGTGTTTGGTCTCTTGAAATTTAATATTTATTTGAATTCATATTCAATTTTAACAAACTTATATAAAAATTATTCTAAACAAAGGAATTAAAAACAACAATAACAAAAAGCAGAAAAATCAAATAAGAAATATTTCTTAACCGTCAGTTTAAACTAGTCTCTTTTTGAGACTAGCGAGTCTTTATTTCTGCATAGCATAATGTGTGAAAAGTAACGTTGGATTTAGCAACAATACCATGCCATAGTTTAGTTTTATTGTCCCCTACGGGTTTTACCGGAGGGAACTTATGGTTTGCGCTCTGTCCGTCCGTCAGTCTGTCTGTCACACTTTTCTGGATCCTGAGATAACTTTAAAAGTTCTTCATATATTTTTTCATGAAACTTGAAACATAGACAGATGGCAATATGAAGATTATGCATGTAATTTCCTATTGTTCCTGCGTCAAGAATTCTGGTTGCTATGGCAACTTTTACTTTAAAAAATAAAATAATCTGACAATGGTGGAGCCAGTAGGGGACATCATTGCTTGGCAATAGTCTTGTTATTTGCGCTTTAAAGAACACATTTAATGTTCATTGGTCAGTTTTCTTAACAAAGGACAAACAATTTAAATCATCAAATTTTGGTTGTTTTCGACTTAGACATGCCTATGCAGATTAATATATTTCTTAAGGTCAATTTATCAACTGTAAGATATTTGGTTTTTGGTTTGCATGCATGTTAACTGTCACAAGGACAACACATTTCACAAGGGCATGTAACTGAAAATGTAATTTTACTATACTCGTGTCTTATGTTTATGCCCCGAGATCGAATGATCAGGGGCATGTTGTTTTTTGCCTGTCTGTCTGTCATTGTGTGTGACCCAAAACTTTAACCTTGGTAATAACTTTTGCAATATTGAAGAAAGCAACTTGATATTTGGCATGCATGTGTATCTCATGGAGCTGCACATTTTGAGTGGTGAAAGGTCAAGGTCATCCTACAAGGTCAAAGGTCAAATATATGGCTTCAAAGCAACTATTGCAAAGAATTTCAAGAAACATACAACAGAGTATGGGGATACGACCTTCGAAATATTAGTTACTAGTATTCAACAGTACACTCTTTAGTGAAGGAAAATTGAAATGAACAGTGCGACTTATAAAGTAGTTTATGTGCTTTTATGCTAAAGTCAATATTTTTTTATCAATATAATTCTTATATTTATACAACAATGTTCTGTGTCTTTTTCATGAGATCATTTATTTCTATCGTTTTGTATCTTCAGTGTATTTATCAGCTCTTCTACAAGGCAAGCAGCTCTATGGACACAGGCTCCATGTACCAGCTACGCAACCTGATTAACCGCAGAGATGTGACAGGACCAGACGATGTTGTGCAAAAATTTCGGTAGTTTTCCAAGAAAACATTCCAATTTTAACAACCGATACATTAAAATTTAATTACCAGAAAATGTAAAAGAGGCTCTATGTGTACTCTTGTAATAGCACACCATGGGTTTATGTAGAATTTGAAATGAGTATTTAAATGTGACCCCATGTTTAAAAATTTAAGGGGTCAAATTGAAAATCCCATTGTCAAAAATACAACATTTACAGATGATTGTTTCTTGGCATTAAATAAATTAACTTAATAGTTTTATGAATAGTAATTTGTGTTATAAGATAAAACCTAAAGACAAATACTTTTTTTCTTTTATTTATATCAAATGATTTAGAAGTTGCTCTATGTTTCCATGGATAATTTTCTAAAAACAATATATTGCTTTGGCAGACCAGCTGTTAAATAAACTTCTATATATATACCCGGTATTTATGTTGGAAAATTTGACCACAAAATTGAATACTTTGCTTATTGTTAATTATCTTTGCAGGCCACATCAGCAGTTCCTTGAGGATGTTACAGACAGCTACATTGTTGCAGCCTGCCTTGATGTTATGGAAGAAGGCTGCTCAAACAAAAACAATATCGAGTTTGTAGAAAAAATATCGCAGAAGGTTATGGACTGTTTTAATCTTGGTGTTACTGAGAATTCAAGTATTTCAAGAATACGTAATGACCTTGAAGCAATACACGCTGATGAACAGAAGCTCTTTGCAATGAGAGTAAATGACCATTACCAATGTGCTTTGTGTGGAAAATGTTTCACCTCACTTGTTTGGTTTAAGAAACATTTAACTAGCAAACACCATTGGAAGCTCCATCAAGCAAATACCAATGAACATTGTAATAATGCAGTCGGACAATTCCTATTCATGTCTCTTCTTTTTAGGGACACATGTGATTCGTACAAAATGTGTGACGGTGCAAGATCAGTATGCAATGCCCATTTTGAGTGGCTTTACGATTCTGCTTTGAAACACTCTAAGTATAAAATTTGGTTATGGCGAATGATAACATACACGCTGTCAATTCTGGGTTTCCGAGAAAGTTTTGAATACAAATGGAATATCAGTGTTAATTTGAATGGGGGAATTCGCAACAACATTCCTAATGACAATGCAGTAGAAATACAGGTCAATAACATAAAAAGAGAACTGAACACACAAGGAGCAAACAAGTCATATGAATCAGCGAAACAGATATGCATGACAACACAAGTTATTCACGCTATCAAGCAGAATCTCATGAGAACGTCCAGAACAGCAAAGTCAAAGAGTACAAGGCCTGAAGCGGACAAAAGTGGTGATATTATGAAAATGGTTGAGTTTCTCAGACAAAAAGGTGCCATAAAAAATGTGTGCTGGAATAGTTTTCAAAATTTTAGAGAACCTTTGAGTGGTATTAATGCTGAGGAACTTCATGCATGGATTGGTGAGCAGAAAAGAATTGCAAATATGTTTATGTAAATCATATAGTAAACCACTGTGCACTAGTAGTTTTTTAGGTGATGACAAATTAACTAAATCAGTAATTGTGACTTTCAGTGTTACAAATAATGAAAAATCTTTTATCTTAACATTTTGATGTCAGACAATATTCTGGTGAACATTTGTATTAAGTTAACTGGTACATGTACATGTCATATGCATGTTTTATTACAGTATGATTTCAATGCAGAGTTTGCTGAATTCAAGTCTTTTATTAGCTCGGCTGTTTTCGAAGAAAACCCGAGGTATTGTCATAGCCAGCTCGTCCACCGTGCATTGCGCAATAACTTTTGCAATATTGAAGATAGCTACTTGATATTTGGCATGCATGTGCAGGGTTTTTTACCTTCTGAAAGACCTGCTGAATTTCGGCCCTTTCCCCTAGATATTTTTTTCCCCTCTGACAGAAATTTTTCCCCCAAAAAATGATTTTCCCCTAAAAAAATTTTTTTTTTTTATTTTTTTTTTTAAACCTTTGAATAAATAAGTAAACCTGATTCAGTGTAGAAAATACAAAATATTGCATAATTAAATTATCTGTTGCCTTGAATTTGTTTTAAAAACAGTAAAATATGTAAAACTCTGATGTGTATCTCATGGAGCTGCACATTTTGAGTGGTAAAAGGTCAAGGTCATCCTTCAAGGTCAAAGGTCAAGTATTTTTTTTTTGTTAAATTCAAAACTGCACCCACAGCAGAGTGTTGGCATTCCCTGGACGGTGCTCTTGTTCTCTATTAATGTAACCTTTAGGCTTTGAAACGTACTTGTTAGACTTGTATTTCAAACATGTTTATGCCCCTAGCATTTTTATGCGGAAAGTTGAGAATGATTGCCCGGTCTGTACTTCTGTGACAGGTTATGTGACGTGATTGCATATTTAACTCTTGATTCTAATTTTTTTATCTGTGATGTTTCATCCATTATCTTGCTGCATCATATTTTATTTTATTGTGCATTATATGTATCTGTATCAGGAAGTGTTGACATTCGTTGTGCTAATGCAGAATTCAGTGCTGTAACTTTAAAAGATTTTTTTGCCAATATCAAATGGTATTAGTTTACTTCTATAACAGTTTCACATTTCAATACTACTGGCATGTCCTATCAGTTCATGATGGGTTCTTAACAAGGTTAGCATATTAAATGATGCAAATTGTATAATTATTTTATTGTGGTAATTTGGAAGTTTATTACATTGACGCATGTGTGGTTATATGTTAAAATTGTCATTCTTTTTCTCCGTTATTCAAATGTTTACATGTATGTAGTGAAACATTTAATTTATACATGTAACAGACAAATAAATCGTTAATATTTGTATTTTGGGTTTTATTGTTTGAAGTACATGTTGAACAAACACAATTAAACAAGTAAACGCAGAATTCTTTGAAAAGTGCGAAAATAGCAAATATTTAAAAGTTGGTTATACAAATAGTAATACAGTAACTTGTTCTTAATAATAAGGCAGCTTATAATGCATATTGATAATTATTCCAGAAGGAGCTTATTAAACACTGGGGGTCGTTCCAGCAAAGATCGTACGACAATCTTAATTTACGACTAAAATTTGAAGAGTGAAATATACAAGATGATGATAAATATCCACACAAAACATATTCCGACGGCAAAATAATAATATGCCTTGGTGTTTTGCAATAATGTTTTTTTTATATTATGAATAGTATTCTAAATTTGTCGTACAATGTTTGTTGAAACCGTCCCCTGGACCTGATAAACAAATTAACAACTATGTGCTATGAAGTATGTGTGTATATAAAGCTTAATAATAAGTTACATGAATTAAAGTATCCCAGCATACACTTGGGAATTTTATTTCACTGCTTCTGAATATCACAATTGGTATCTTACAAAGAAATCTTTCAGAAAGCTTGATATCATCATTACAGGGAATTTTCATCATTTTATGACCAATTTAAAGATAAAATTGGCAAATTACCTTTTTGAATAATTTTTTTTTTTTAAACCTAAACAACATGATGTAAAATATTGTTTTTTTTTAGTTCTTGGGTGAATATTTTAAATTAAACCACTTAAAATATCATCAGTACAGTTATTCCAAATGGATGCTTCTATGAACAAGTGTGTATTGATAAAAAGTATTTTATTCTTTCAAACAAAAATAATATGAAAATGTACCAAAACAATTAAAATGTGTTAAGGTTGCTACAGTACATTGTATATGTCAGGTGACATACCTGATTAATCACATATTATTGCCGAAAACGGATTAAAATGAACAAATGTAATGCCTAAATGTCTACAAATAATATCCATTCCATTAACTAAAATCACTAAAGCTGTTGGAACTTTCTGAACTAGAAGAGCTTGTTTCAACATCAGATATGTCCTCTGTCAAAGCTTGAACAACAGGATGGGCGTACAATTTACAGTCCGGACTACCACAATCACATTGTTGTTCACAAATATCACAACACAAGTGCTTTAGCAGGCCCTTATTAACATCAGTATTATATGCACTCAATAACAAATTCCTGCGACATTTTGAATCATCACTTATGTAATTCTTCATATCACTATCAATACCTTTACACTGTCTGCCACAATATAATAAAAGTGCCATAGCCTGAGTTCCATCTCTACCTGCCCTTCCCAACTGCTGAACAAAAGTATCCATGTTCTTCGGAACCCCATAGTTTATTACTTGATTTACCCCTTTAAAATTAACGCCCATGCCAGCAGCACTAGTTGCCACTAACAGTCTAATCAAGCCATCAGCATGTCCCATGTCTTTTTTTATAACCTCCTTGACATTTTCTGCAGTCTGGGAATGATACATATGCACATAGTTTATGTCTTTATCCAGTTCCATTCTTAACATTGTATACACATCAGTGCAATTTTTTATGGATGTACAAAATATAAGGTATCTTTCACTTTTTTCTTTCTTGTCTTTGATTGAAGTTACCAAATACTTGAACACTAAACTAAGAGGCAAGCTTCCCGTATACCTATGACAGAATAATTTGATATTTGGACGATCTGGACTGTCAACAATTTCAAAACATTTTTGCATACAAAATAGTTGTTTCACTTTAGTTCGAGCAGCTTTATTTGCCGTGGCAGTGATTAATAAGATGGGACACTCGACCAAAGAACGAACTTCTCCTAACTTCCCAAACCACTCGCGAAATGGCTCCTTCTCCTGCTCACTGTCTGCCTCTCCCCTAAAAATAAGAAGTACATGAACTTGTAAGTCTTTATTTGTGATGCATATTTTATTCAATCACATGCCTGACTCATTTTGAAATAATAATAATATGACATATTTACTAGCCAACAATATTTGTTTTTTATTAAGACCGGCTCAAATACTGGTAATATGTCACATGTCCTATGCAGTTTGACTAACACGAAGACTTACTATCAAATATAGAATTGATATTCAAAATGACATTAAAATGACTATGCAACTCTTTTATAATACATCTGTCTGCACTTAGAGGTTTTAATAACATAACTTTGGTTTATATATTTTAGCAGCAGTCTCTTATACAAATACAACACAGCTAAAAGTGCTACACAAATTCTACACGGCTGAAAGCGCTAAACAATTACTACACAGCTGTTCAGTATATTACAATTATCAAACTTAAGCGGGTTTTTTCACACTGTAACACAATAATAAGGTAGGTTAATATTACTTATTACCATTGTATTATTGTATGAGCCTCATCCACAACAATAAGTTTAATGGAAGTACTGTTCGCCATCATGTCCCTCCACTTTTGAACGCCAAGAAGACTCTCCGGGGAAGAATAAATAAAGTCATGCATCCCAGATAAAATATCTGATTCTTCATTAGGATCTCGTCCGATAAACGTAGCTTTGAATCTGAGGGAAGTCAGGTATTCACATTGTTCTTTCATTATTGACAAAAGTGGAGTAACGACAACAACTTGACAGCCAGTGCACTGTTCTCTTTTGATAAATTGATAAATCTGATACACCAAGCTTTTCCCTCCACCTGTCCGAGTGCTTAAAAAGACATCGCGCCCATTTAAGAGATTTGAGATACTTTTACTCTGAAAGTCGTTTAAATTCTCAATTTTAAAGTATTCGCATGCACGACGAAAATCCATTTCTACGGACGACGCCATTTTGACAACAAACCCGAAGTCTCTAAAGAACGAGTTGTATCATTGGTCAAAAATATCATTGGATCCCTCATGAAACCGTGAGGGATCCAATGAAATTACTGGATTTGACACACCCTAAAACGGTGAAAACAGTTCGTATTGTCCCACGGTCGATAAATGGAGAGTAGCGGAATGGGTCGAACGTGGGTATCCGACGATGAAAGAAACCAACCCGCCAAACCCCCAAAAATCTAGAAAAAACGCACCAAACACACCGTTACAAATCTCAAATCAAAGCCTCCAAAGAAGTGAACAATCCCTCCCATATCAGCTATAGTCACTAAGCACCTCCGAACCGGCGGCCCAGAATTGACTCTTTTCAATCCATTATCAGCGAACACAACCAGACCAGAATTGCAACGACAACACGATCCCACAACCCCATGAGTCCACGAAATGCCACACACAATCGCGTCTACCCCAGAGGCAGACGGACACGAAACACACACACCAACATTATAAATGGACTTTCTGTAACGAAACCGTTTCCCTTGCTTTCTTGTTTGCAAATATTTTCCAATTTTAATTTAACATTACCCTTGCTATCTTTATTATTTTTAAACCTTGCTTTTTTTGAAAGTATTGTTTTTGCTTTCTTTTTTGCAAATATTCCATTCCTCGTGTACTGTACACGACTTCGTAAGCACCAGGTGCAAACGGACATACACCAACATGGTTTCTATACATTCTTTATGGCCATACAAACACAATATCCATTGAATCATTTCTACAAATATAAACACGTGAAAAATCCCAACTATACCATAAGTATTGCAAAACAATCGAAGCATTCATATCAAAAATTCACATATGAACGACATATAGTATAGTTAAATTCGAATAGCAAGAATATTTCTTGAAAAACGTCTTGAACTAAAACATTGTGGTTATTACTCATACAAATATTCTGCCCTTTGTCAAACATAATAATATCCTTCGCAAAGTGCATTTGTACATTACCAGCCTCAAATAAGAATGGCCAAAATGCTGCACTAGGCCATCTGTGTACCACCAAAAAGCCATATGCGTTGCATTCTAGAAGGTGCATAATTGTTTTTCCTTCCAGATAAATAGGGGCATCAACCAATACACATCGGCGACCCAAAACTGTGTAAAGCAATCTGCTTCTGTTTCAAAATCAAAGAATTTGGAATTATATCTTTAAGTATTTCCATTTTTAAAAGTAGCAAAGCGATCAATCAAAAGCGGACCCCAGCTACCATTTAAATACTCAAAGAAATCTCGTGAGATTTTCCATTCATCTGTATTGTTCATTTTACTTATACTGTCGGCAATATAGTTTAATTCTCTGGGAACCCATTGTATTTCTAGTCCCATATTCATCTTCAAACACATACTAAAACTGCTTAGAGCTAGATCATGTTACTCAAGTTTAGAACTTCCTACCTTTACCACCTTTACACGTGATCGAGAGTCAGAAACCACTTAAAATTCCCCCCTCCCCCTTAAAAATTCCCATAGGCACGTAAAACTAGAACTACTCCATTAGTTGTTTTATAAGTAGAACTTGTATTGCAATCGTCATTTGACCATATATCGTGAAAAATGAAACCTGACCTATCAACAATAAAGGCCCCACAAGCAAACCCACTTGCATCACGTTAAACTTTCAAAACATCGACACATGTAGTTTTTCTAAGATGTCCCGATTGTATGCCAGCTATGCTATAACCAAAATCTAAATTCGGAAATACATAAGATTTAAAAGATATAAAAATAACTCAAATTTCACAATTAAGGTTCATGTAGAGGCTTCATTTTGAAAAATTTGGGACCCCTAGCATTGAACTCAAATTTGATTAATGGAAGAGTGCCACATTGAAAATGTATACATATATGCTTTAAAGGATGTTTTTCCTTCAAACTGCTACCAATTTTGTACATCAACGTTTCATAACATCCACAAAATTAATCAAAATACAAAGCGATTTTAACAATAAAATAAACATTATTTTCAAAAATCTGAATCATGTTTATTCCACGTATTTCGGCGGAAAATTATATAACTAGTGATTAATATCGACATTGACGAGGGCAAGTTACGCTTAAATAGTAAAAAAAGTTTACATATCTAGAAATATCAAAACTCGAACACATGTCATTTCATCACTTTGGGGGCAGCCATTTTTAAATTTATAAAATAGAAAGAAACATGCTAAAAACTCACTCATCGCCTAATTGACATTCCAAACGGTTGACGATGACAAATGCATTGGATTGTTATCTTTCCGTTGCTGTTTGCAAACTGCACGATCAGACCTCACAAACACTCAAAAGAATAACTATGTAAGAAGCATTTCACCAATGTTTACAATTGTTGTCGAATCACATGTATTATATTATTGCGCATAAAATAGTACGCTTACAGACTGACAGAAAGATCGATACGTAACTCCGTTCAATTCATCACGGTATACTATTCTATTGATAATATATAATAATACATCGCTTTAACAATCTAAAAGTAGAAATAATTCTTTTAAACGGAGTTTTTAATAACGAAAGTGAAAAGAATGGAAGTTGGATGGATATTCTGTGAGAAGCACTTCGGCTCCAGAAAAACAATACAAATAAACTAAAAAAGACATGTGGGGGACAATTTTCAGCAAGAAAATATTTGAAATATGGTAATTGATGATATCTCTACGTGGTCATTTCTGTTATTTAGTGCGATATCCTGCTGATTAATGTTAATAGTTGTTTTACTAGTTTCCACCCAACTGTCAAAATACGTATGTGTTTTCTCAGGTATGTGTATACACATACCCGGTTTTCTCACCACTGCACGTGGTTTCGACCGATTTGTTTTGCACGTTTTTCTACGGAGCACAGCGATGGCCACGCTTTCAAAATGGGTAGAAGGAATCGAAATATAAAATCAATCGGTTTGCCAATTTCTTTATATTCCTTTACAATTGTATATGTCGTCTGCAATCTATTTCAATTTGAGATGGTTTAAAATTTGCAATTTGGTTGAGAGGTAAATAACAAAATTGTTAAGCCTTTGAAATAGAATTGTGACTCTTATTATCCACCATACCTGGATTTTTAAAAAGTAGTTACCTTTTAGTTATTTTTAGAACTTTGTTTAGGACATTTATCCAAAAAAGGCAGTTGAATAAAAACTCATTTGTTGTTTTATGACAATATTTTTGTGTGAAATGTTGCTAACTTGACCTTGTAAATGTATATAGTTTTGTATTTATGCAACTTAAGGTATTGCATATCCTTCCTAACTTTAGATTGAGATTTTGTTAATTAGTGTAAAAATGTATTGGATTTAAACCAAAATATGAATAAAGCACACACTATTGAAGGTCAAAAATGTTTTAATGTTATTCTATCCGTCTTAAGCTTTAAAATGATATATAGTTTGACCATATTGTACCACATTGAATGAAGAAAAACCAAAGCGAAGTTTTAATTAATGTTATCCCCCCCATGAACCTTAAATGTGGTTGTGAAAATTAAAAAAAAGATTTTAATCAAGTCTTTGCTCTACCCTGCTTGCCTGTCGAATGACTAAACCTACAAATCTGTGCACGAGGAAATCTTGATTTCCGCACCATTGGACATGTATCACCTTCAAAACCTGTATAACCAGTTTATTCATTCACACAACGATAATAAATACATATATATCAGGCAACGTTTTATCAGGCAGATATCAATGCGGTGGTATGATGATACAAATGTATCATACTGTTGTAGATCAGGGATATTTCAGATACGTTTATCAAATTACTTAGATATTGAAATATGTATATTATATAACGATGCTTTATAACAGTTTTAATACATGTTAATTAATAGTTAACATGCACAATCAAAAGCAGAAAAGGGATAATCGGTTAAACGTTAGCCTTGAATTTAAAGCGGCATATTGACGGCCAATACTGTATATTATTTCAAAAGTTATAATTATATGTTCTGAAGTAGGCTATCCTAATTAAGGTACATGAGTAACCGTCCTATATCCAGTAGGTTCCCAGGTATCGGCTAGGAAACGACCTCTTGATAAATTTGCTTGCTGTGAGATAAACAGTGACTGGCTGGAAAAAAACAACAAAAACATAGCTCCACACAAACTATTGATGTTTCGACCAGAATGTGTTTGTGCATTGGGTGGGTGATAAAAGAGTTGCACTGTAATGTGATATAGGAATATTAGAAACCAATTCGTGCAGCGATAGGAACGCCAAGTAGTCTAGAATTGTGCTATTTTTACAGCCAAAGGGTATAAGTCCAGGGACAACCCTCGCTGTCTTTGCATACAGGGGTCATCCTTTTACCGTGTGCTTAGTGTGACATTACCCGGACATAAACCACGATGTACCATCCATGACAAATAGCGGACTCTAACAAACCAACCTTCAACTCAACACATAATAAATTGCAGTGGAATATTACAATAATGTTGATCAGTCCGTGAAGTCCGACATCACAGGCACAGGCTATGGAATCCAACCAAAGCTGCAGTTGAACTCGTCATATGGGGTAACGAAAAAGATCACAGGAGAGATGCTGTCGAAAATCCTCTACAACAGACATAAATATTTACCCAGTAAAAACATCGCGGAATTGAATGCAGTGGGAAACATTACGACATAATTTACTGCATGTACACAGCAGCAACACACGTGCAAGAGTGTAAGCCATTCATGATATGAGGGTACCACATTTTCAGAAACGATTGTTTTGGAAAAAGGGAGGAGTGATGACCCTGGTCGTAAACAACCGGAACAATAAAAAACTTAATGGGAAAGTCAGACTCTAACCATACCAATAGCATATTACTCAGGTCGCTAGACAAAGAAATCCGGCAGTAAGAAGGAAAAAACCCTCTTAAGACAACAACGCGCATGAAGCCATGACAAAAGATACCATAATAGATGAAACGAAGAAGGCTAAACAATAACTCAATAAAATGAGATCCGGTATACAATCCCAAGAAGCAGTTGAACATCTTCAACGCAAGCTGGTCGCATGGCTACGTATTCCAATCTGAGAGACGGCACAGAGGATTAATGTTCTGAAGAAAGGGAAGACCATTTCGACATTCCTGAGTTACCAACCAATCACTCTGATAATCATGCAGTGGTGCCGGATGACAGAGAGCATCGTTACACAAGAGAAAGACGGGTTAAGAACAGGCCAGACCAAAACAACACGCCTTTCCCATCTTACAGAAGATGCATTCCATGTGCGGAAGACGATGAACGCTGCATAAATTGATCTACAGAAAGCCGTCAAAAAATGGAAAAACGGACTGTTTATAAAGCGAATGCTCTGTGGTATATTATGCAACACGTGCCGGTAGAAAAAGTCCTACCTGCACAACCGGGGCGTCCGTGTTTCATTAGACGGTTTCCGAAGGGGAAACACTACTGCTGCAAACTCTTCATCAAAGACATCCTACCATAACTCACCATATGAGTAAAAACCGTCCTGTTGCAGATAATAAAGTTGTCGGGTTACACAGATTGGTTTGCAACCGTCGCCAAATACAGAAGGTTGCTGGCTTTAGGTACTATCCCAGTTTTGTACTCCAAACGGTGCCTAACCATCAACATGGTAAAATTATCAGCCAAACTTTTCACACTTTCCACCAAAGTTTAGTTTGGCAAACTTGCGTTATAATGACGCGTGCGACCCAGTATTTTTTTGGTGTAGCCTAGCCCAGAAAAGATTATAGTACTTGTTAACATAAAACACCGTATGTGTCGTCTATAGGCCGCTTTAATTGCAAGACAAGAAGATGGGTACACGAAAATCTCTCCTCTGATATTCAATGTTCAATATACTATAAATTCAGGTCTATTTTTTTCACATTGTTATAATATACGCATATACGCATATAATATACGCATATGTTCATATTTAAGGAGTTCAGAAAAACGTATCTGAAATAAACATGGTCTAGGTCATTATGATAGGACAAGTTGTCTCATCTGTCGACTGATTTGCATTGAGTTTATTCGATTCTGCGCCTCAGGTCACTATTAAAAGTTATCACGCATCTAATTTTCGTTATTCCACCTTTGTGTCGCATTATTATGATTTTTTTGTCAGCGAAAGTAAGATTTTATTCTACTGTATATTGCCTTTATTGCGACGTTTGTTTTGCATTTAAAGCCTTTGTTTCGCATTGTTATGCCTTCATCTGGCATTAATACGCTTTTATTCCACTTATTAATGCCTTTATTTTTCGTTAATACGCATTTCAGTCCGCATGATTTCGCTTTCAGCATGATTGCGCTTTCCGCATGATTGCGCTTTCCGCATGATTGCGCTTTCCGCATGATTGCGCTTGTGTGTTGGGTTATTATTACAGATAATGCGACCTTATCCCTCCTTATAATTCCATTTGTGTGCGTTTTTAAGATTTCATTTCGCTTGTTCACGCCTTGTTTTGCGTTATTATGTATTGGTTTTGCATTATTACACATTTATAAATGTAATAACGTCTTAATTTGTATATACATATTTTTCATCAATACTTATTCGCATGTTTTTTTCAAATATCAGAATAAGAGTATTTGATGTTTTGAAACCAAGTTTTTGCGTCAAAATCTTATCTATTTTTATCTCAAACTCGTAGTTGTTATGTGAATTCCATTTAATGTAAACAAAAGAATTATACATGTAATTGGTTTATTTACGTACATTTTGAATGTTGAAAACCATAAATAATACATTTGCAACAAAGTAATGAAATGCGTACAAATGTAAAACATGACCTTTTATTTCAAATGACTTGTTTTTTATCAGTTTCTATTTCGTCACAAATGGATTTTTTAATCTGGTTATATACTTAGTGCCAGCAGCGTGGCATAATGTCAGCGAACGTACATCTCAAATCGTTACAGTCTTTCGTATTGGTCATACGTGTTCGCATATCTGGACACCAGCATGTTGGTCACATAGGTGTACGATTCAGAGCTCCAGAATGGCCAGTAGTCCGGGTAGTTTTGTACCCATGAAAATCAATAGGCACGGGCCGACCATGCACTCCCTTCTTGATAAGGGCTTGGTATGTCTTCTCGTCTATGATACCTTGAACAGCGTCCATGTATCCGTCTCTGGGATTCCCTGGGGTAATGTAGTTTCGGTTCATCGGGTAAGAGGTCCCTGTCTCAAAAAATACCGGTATATAAGAATTACCCCCAAAAATAAAATTGATAAAATAAATGGCGAGGCGACAAGTCATTATTTACAAATCTGTGAAAAAGTTAGTACAAAAACATGAGCCTTTAAAATGTTACACTGATAAGTGAACATCTCTTATTTATTTGTTTTGTAACTAACTCACTGGAGTTGTATTTATTACGTTAATATTTCTATTTGAGATTCTTAATTTCAACACTTTCACTATACCCATCTTATCAGTTAGACTATAAAAACTACCAGAAGTTAGGTTGGGTACATTTATTAACATGCATTTCATGAACCGTAGTTCACCTTTCTTGAGAATTGTTATGATAAGTGTAACTGCCAGTCTTGATAATTGTAATGATATGTGTAACTGCCAGTCTTGATAATTGTGATGATATGTGTAACTGCAAGTCATGAGAACTGTTATGATATGTGTTACTGCCAGTCTTGAGAATTGTTATGATATGTGAAACTGCCAGTCTTGGGAATTGTTATAATGTGTGCAACTTCAATACTTGAGAAATGTTATGATGTGTGTAACTGCCAGACTTGAGCATTGTAATGATATGTGTCACTGCCAGTCTTGATAATTGTTATGATATGTGTTACTGCTAATCTTGACATTTGTTATGATATGTGTACCTGCCAGTCTTGAGAATTGTTATGATATTTGTAACTGCCAGTCCTTAAAAGTGTTATGATATGTGTCACTGCCAGTCTTGAGCATTGTTATGATATGTGTAACTGCCAGTCTTGAGAATTGCTATGATATGTGTATCTGCCAGTCTTGACGTTATGCTAACATTAAGTCGGAAGAAAATAAAATAGATTTGTTTAATTGTAAAAAACAATACAATACAGTAAAGAGATCGGCTAAAAGGAACTATTTTTACAAATAAAAAGTAAAAATGTCTAATATTAGCAAAACGTTTCCCCACAAATTTTGGAAGTATATAAAGAAATTTAGAAATACAAATGGTTTTGATTTAAATGTGCAAGCCTGTGTGAACTTGTCGAGTAATATGAATATGTCTGACTTTTTCAATGTAACAATCGGATTAAAACAAGGGGAGCCTTAATCTCCTCTTCTTTTTATATTGTTCATAAATGATATCACTGAAACCATGAATTTTAATGAGTTGACTGAAAAAGATCACGAACTTTTGTCCATGTATATGATTATATTTGCCGATGATATTGTATTATTCAGAACGGATCCAAATAGTCTACAATCGCAAATAGATGCTGTACATCATTATTCTATAAAATGGGGTTTAAAAATAAATGTAAATAAAACTAAAATATGTGTATTAAAAAAAGCAAACTGTGTATCCTGACTTCTTTCAAGATAATGAACAAATTGACATTGTTGACAACTTTGTATATCTTGGAATAGAATTTACTTATACTGGTAACATGGTCAATGCAGTGATCAAGCCCTTAGGGAGTACACTAATCTTTTAAATGTGTTTGATAAAATTAGCCTAGATATTAAGACAAAGCTATCCCTATTTGATTCTATGATTGTACCTATACTGACATATGGTTGTGAAGTATGGGGAGTGTATAATTATAAACATGTTGATAATTTACATGTTAATTTTCGTAAATATATACTAGGTGTAAAGAAACAAACTTTTACATATGCTGTTTATGGTGAACTCGGTCGAGTACCTTTGTCAGTTATTTGTAAGGAAAAAGGAATGAAATTTGGTTGAAAATCATGAAAATAATGAATCACCTATATATAGAGTGTATAGTGACCTATGTAACAATGTAAGTACTTCTTGTTGGGCAAGTAGAATAAATTCTATCATAGACCATTTAGGTTTACGGGATATTAGATTGTATTTTTATCCCAGTGTTAATTATTATAATTCATTAAAATCGAGAATAGAGATCAATCTGTTTAAAAGATGAATAATAATGTTAATTGAATGTCGAAGATAGATAGTTATTGTAAATATAAAACTGAATTTTGTTTTGAAAAGTATTTGGATGTTATATCAAATGATAAACTTAGACATCAATTAACTTGTTTAAGATTATGTTCTCATAGTTTAGAGATAGAACTAGGAAGGTATAACAATACATAAAGAAATAATAGATTGTGTAAATAATGTAACCAAAATGCAGTAGAGTCTAAATCACTTTATTTTATGTTGCTCACAATACAGTTGTATAAAATTCCTAGGTCAATGTTCATGGCCCACAGTACAAAAATGTAATTAGTTAATGTCAACTTCAATTAAAAAAATGTATATATAATCTTGCAAAATATGTTAAAGAAGCATTATGTATACGGCAAAATACGCTTGATAGTTTACCTGTTTTCTGATCGCTTATATGTATGTTTGTATATCTATGTAATGTTCTGCAATATCTGTCTATGCTTATTTGATGTTTGTGATGGTCCTTGCCATAAGTTTTTTTGTGTGTGTTTGTAAATGGCAAAAAGCAAATGCATTTGCTGATTGCCAATAAACTGAAACTGAAACTTGATAATTGTAATGATATGTGTAACTGCCAGTCTTGAGAATTGTTATGATGTGTGTAACTGTCAGTCTTGAGAATTGTTATGATATGTGTCACTGCCAGTCTTGAGTATGGTTATGATATATGTAACTGCAAGTCTTGAGAAGTGTTATGATATGTGTCACTGCCAGTCTTGATAATTGTTATGATATGTGCAACAGTTAGTCTTGAGAATTGTAGTGAAATGCGTAACTGTCAGTCTTTAGAATTTTAATGTTGTATAGCTACCAGTCTTTAGAATTGTTATGATATGTGTAACTGCCAGTCTTGAGAATTGTAATGATATGTGTTACTTCCAGTCTTGAGAATTGATATGATATGTGTAACTGCCAGTCTTGAGAATTGTTATGATATGTGTAACTACCAGTCTTGAGAATTGTAATGATATGTGAAACTGCCAGTCTTGAGAATTGTTATGATATGTGAAACTGTCAGTCTTGAGAATTGTAGTGATATGTGTAACTACCATTCTTTAGAATTGTTATGATATGTGTAACTACCAGTTTTTAGAATTGTTATGATATGTGTAACTGAGAGTCTTGAGAGTTGTTATGATATGTGTAACTGCCAGTCTTGATAATTGTTATGATATGTGTAACTGCCAGTCTTGAGAATTGTAATGATATGTGTAACTGCCAGTCTTGAAAATTGTAATGATATGTGAAACTGCCAGTCTTGAGAATTGTTATGATATGTGTAACTGCCAGTCTTGAGAATTGTTATGATATATGTAGCTGACAGTCTTGTGTGGCGTAATACAACTAGGTATTGTTATTAATGTGGTCACTGACATTATTGAATACATCGTCTAGTATTATTGGCAATACGTCTGTGTTAAAGAGATATACCAAATAAAAAATCATGTTTCAAGAGAATGATTGTAGTAAGTCATTTTAAGTTTCTTTGTGAGCGCAACTGAGTTTCCCCCTCGTCCGGCCATTCTCATACTTTGTATATATAAAATAATCGATTATAATGTTGCATATACATGTTAAATTAAACACAATACAGAGTTGCGTGGATGATGTGTTGTCGGAATGTTACTAAAATACCCTGTGCAATATAACAGTCGCATTAAACATGGTATGTAATACATTTACCGTTGAACCTTTGACAGAACCAGAAAAGAAGGCGTTCCAAGGCTGGTATGTGAGTCCGAACACATTGTTATGAAGAAAAGACGCTGCCTTCAAAACCGTGTCCTTGACCTCATCGGGGGTGTCTGCACAAAATAATTTTTAAAAGATATGGGAAGGCGGATATTAGTTATTATCTTCGTAAACAAAATTTCTAGTTGGCTTATAAAACTGTTTTAGTTTTATTGTTGTCAACGATTTCCCATCAGTATTAATACCGATTTATCCTCAGTTTTGAAGTCACCTACTTTTCTTGAAGTATCAACTATCTTTTTCCCAATACAGATGCTTTGTTTTCTCATCGAAGACCGCCCACGTGCTCATCAAGGCATTGATGGCCATACCTGTGGTAAACAGGCGATCTTGACCCCGTACCTATATGTAGCAATGAAATAAGAAAAAACATCTTATTCGGAACTCAAATAAACGAATGTTTGCTGAAATATGTATTTTTTGCACACACAAAGTTGAAAGTTTGAGAAAAATGTGATGTCATTGCAATTTGATTGAAAATTTGGAAGACTATATTAAGGTACAAAATAACAAATGAACACCAGCCGGCAAAAACCAGCGTTCACTAAGCTTCTATTTAAATTAGTATTATATACGAATTATCCCAGGAGATAAAGATGGTCAATTTACGTGTATCTCAAACGATGGAGCTAGTGTGGTTGATTATATGATTGCATCATCTGAATTGTTCGATCATATTAACGATTTTCAAGTGCTTAACCGTGGCGAATCCGATCATTTTCCGATTACATGTCATATGTATATGACGTATATTGATGACATAAATAATGTCAGAAATAACCAAGGTAAATTATCGTATTTTAAAAAGTATAAATGGAGGAGTAAATTTGAACATGTCTTTCTAGATCGCTTAAAAAGTTTGTTTGATAAAAAAGCCAAGCATTGATTAAGATTATAAATGAAAACATTTACGGAGCTATTGATAAAATTACGTCATTTTATCACGAAGCTGGCGAAGTCATGTCACAGTCTCCGAGGAAGAAAGACGAACAACCGAAATGGTGGGACGAAAATTGTAACTTTCTTAAAATGCAGAAATATAAGTATTTACGGAAATTTCGGCTTTCCAACTCATTAATTGATCTACGGGAATACAAAAATCGCAGAAACACATTTACAAATTACTGCAATAACAAAATGCGGGAATTCCAAACAGAAAACAGAAGGGAACTTATTAATAACCGCAATAACCCAAATTATTTGTGGACAAAACTTAAACAAGCAAAACAAAAAATATGCACTGACATAAGTATAAGTCCAAATGATTGGCGAAATTATTTCTCTGATTTACTATATGATAATAAAGCACCACCCATTTTATTGGACGATATAGCTGTAGATCCTGCTCCTAATACAATATCCCTTAATTCACCAATCATTTTATCAGAAGTCAAAGATGCCATTAGAAAACTGAAAAATGGCAAAAGCTGTGGTATAGACTGCATCCCATCAGAATATTATAAATATACTTTTGACATTTTAACACCATATCTTGTTATGATTTTTGAAACCAAAGAATTCCCGAATTCATGGGGAAAAGTATTATCTGTCCTATTCATAAATCAGGACCAACACATATGCCAGAAAACTATCGTGTAATATCACTTACAAATACAATGTATAAAATCTTCGCGGGTGTCATTAATAAACGATTGTACGAATGGGCAGAAACTAACAATAAAATTGATGAATCACAGTCAGGTTTTCGTACTGGTTACTCAGCTATCGATAATATATTCTGTCTACAAGCTATAGCTAAAAAATATCTGTCAAAAAAGGAGGTAGATTTTATTGTTTATACATTGACTTCCGCAAAGCCTTCGATAAAATCAATCATCATGTACTCTTCCAGTCCCTACAAAGAAAAGGCATAAATGGATTTTTTTTTATGTTTTACTTAATATGTATACATCGCTGTATTCATGCGTTAAAATTCAAAATACGCAAATCCAACCCGACGGACAGTCTTTGGTTTCACATGTAAGCATAACATATTTTTTTTTAATGCAATATTGGAACCAGGCAAGGTGATAAAACCAGTCCAACGATTTTTACATTATTTATCGATGAATTATCTACGATGTTACGAGAGAAATGTGGAAGTGGAATATTCATTACTAATGAAATCAGCGACATTATATGTCTAATGTTTGCCGATGATGTTGCTAGCTGTGCCGAAACAGCCATTAAATTACAACAGCAATTAAAAGTTATTGACGAATTTTGTGCTTTAACTGGAATGGAAATTAATCTACAGAAGACAGAAATAATTGTATTTAGGAACGGTGAACCTTTAAGACATTACGAACATTGGAGTTTCCGGGGCACGCGAATAAATACTACATCTATTCATAAATACATGGGGTTAATGTTTACACCAAAATTATCTTGGAGCGCTACACATGAAAAACTAAGTGCACAAGCACAAAAATGATTTTTTTCTATTTACAACTATACAAAATCATTTGGGTATTTCCCGACTAAAGAATTATTTATATTGTTTGATAGTATGATCAAACCAATTCTATGTTATGGATCACAAATATGGGGTTACGAGTATATCGACTCAATTGAAGTTGTACATAAAAAAATTTGTAAAGGAATTTTGCATGTTAAAAAAACCTACTGACACATGTCTTGTTCATGGTGAATGCGGACGTCTCCCATTATGTATTACCTACTTTGTCAATTTTATAAAATATTGGTGTACGTTACTAACTATGCCTAATCATAGATACCCTAAACAATGTTATATAATGTTAAAAGGGCTTGATGACTCCGGAAGAAAATGTTGGGCTTCAGAAGTCAAAACAATGCTATTTCGTTATGGATATGGAAATGTATGGATAAGTCAAGAAATTGGTGATGTTAATTAATTCATTAGACACTTTCGCCAACGTATTATTGAATGTTATACTCAAAACTGGCAAAGTGATAAAAATAATTCTTCTCGCTGTCACCATTACATGTATTACAAAACAATGCTAAATACTGAAAGATATCTTACCTTAGAAAACATACCATATAAACATAAAATTGCATTTTCTAAATTTATATGTTCTAATCACAAATTAAATATTGAGATTGGTAGACAATCAAATATCCCATTTGATGATAGACTATGTTATTTTTGTCTGGCTAACACTAATATACGTGTTATTGATTGTGAATTTCATGCATTTTTCTATTGTTTTAAACACAGAGACATCCGTTCCCAATATCTTTTTAATTGGTACCATGGGGGATGTTCAATATCTGATTTTTATTCATTAATGGGATCAAATAATGATAAAATAATCCATAAAGTCGCAAGTTTTGTATACCATCTGTTAAACAACATCAATTCATAACTTTGTAATTATATGTATATCTACATGTGAAACAACATCACTTTGTTTGTATTTATTTACTTATCTAAAAATGTATAATTAAATATGGATAGAAATAGTTACAAGGCAACTATGTGATTGTATAAAATTTGTGTATATTGTGTATTTTTGGGCCGGTGGCCAGTATTTACTTCAATAAAATTGTTTGAGTTGAGTTGAGTATCATTGAAAAAATTATGTATTGAATAAAAATGCACATAAAAGCTTACAACACAGTCACTTAACCTATGGATCTTAAAAAATCTACCACATAATGAATTAGTTACACCCATTAACCCGGATATTTTGCAGCGGTCATTTTCCATATTATAGATAGTCATTTTTAGAAGTAATGAACGGCAAACACGCGCATGTGTATGTTTGTGGACTGCAAGAAGCAGCAATAATATTTAAAAATAGCTGTTTATTTTCAATATGCATGTCTTAAGAGTTGCAAATTCTTTCTATTGCTAATTATAAAATTATATTGCTAAAACTTATATATGTGTATGCCTGTATGTCGTTGACCACTGTTGACTACATTTTGTGTTACATGTATGTGTATTCATGGGCTTCAAGCCTAATGTATTCTGAAATAAAGCCATGAAACCATATTTACCACTGTGTTGTTGTTGCGGTCCAGATCACCGTCTCCCACAAAGTCGTCAAAGTAGATATCTCCCCGAATGTCCTCCTGGGTCTGGTTGATCAATACTGAAGTCATGTGATCGTCCAAGACGGCACTCAATAGTTCTTCGACCTCTTCGAGTACCTGAATGACATTAAACAATAACAATAAATTACACTAGCGCCCTTATATGAAGCAGATACAAGCCAATATGATAAACGCCGAACCTGGGTTTTAAACTGTGGAAAACGAGAAACATGTTTTGGCTTTATTAATAATAAGGTTGTTGTTTTCATTTATGCATTATTTGCTTTGCATAACGATATTTACCGTCTGACTGGACACAATATAGGGCCTCGCATCGCAAATGGTGCAAAAATGGCTAAAAACCGTGATCAGAACAGTACACTTATATTTCGGACGTTTATGCTAAACGTCGTTGCAAAACAAATGCCGTTAACATGTGTAATATTGCTAAGTCTTTACCTGTTTGTTTTTTCGCAACGCACATAATGCTTGAATGACCATGTGTATCCGACAAAAAACGAAAAAAATATTATGGTGATTACTTTGTAAAAGTAATTGTGCCTTACCTACTGTAGCCAGGGCATGTTAGTTTATTTACAAGTCCCACCTACCGCGTGTGGTAATTTCTCATTTTTATCTTTCCTGGTTATTTCGCCATAGGTTCTGACCACGAACCAATAGAACTCTATTGCGGACGGGTAGTAGAGTAGAGCTAGGTTGTGACGGGAACTGAAATTTGTTGCGATCATTTTCGCTATCAGATTGGAGGTGTTAAGATATATTTGCTGTAAATAGAACAAAAAAAGCATGCAGTGCGTACTGCGGTTAACATCTTTTAATACGACTATATTTTACAGGTGAAGATGACGCTGAGCAAGAGAAAAGGAACTAACTACAGTTGACAAAGCCACGGCAAAGTAATGTAAGGTATTGAGCCATAAATACAACACGAGAATTTGATGGCGGAACAACATAAGTCAAATGTAAATACAATAGCAAATTCAAAGATAATGGTCGTCAATTTTAGGAGGAAAACAAGTGTTGTTGTTGTTTGCTAATACGGCCAATAAGGAGAGCAAAACAAACTTAGAATTTATTTATTTCGTTTTAATCCTTTTATATGTTTCATTTAATTGTGTTTTACTTATACTGTATTCCCAATACAAAATAAATAAGTATGCTTTAAATAACTTAATTAAGGCAAACAATCGTTATTAACAGATGAAACGTAATCGCTTGAGATTAAGAAAAACTCATATTGTATAGTAAGAGGAAAGCCGATAGAGTTTGTGGTTGAAAAAACGCAGCCTATTCTTTATTTGACAGCGGAGAGTATGTATTCACAGCAGGCAAAAGAGAACTAAGCGACCATGTGGATTGCAGTATCAAAGTAGATATAACGGATTGTATAATATGCAACACTCTAACAGGTATAGTCAGTTTGCCAGTTGATTTCCCTGGAAGAGGCATATTCTATTTGCTTAAATGCAAATTGCTAAATACGGCTTACTGCGTGATTGTGCTGTTTCGATGGGTTGTATCGCACGAGTTAATTGTGCCATGTATTCCACCAGCCGATGCGATACAACTCAACGAAAAATTCAGTATTGTTCACTATGTAATTTATTAATTACCTACATACAATAGATACAAATTTAACATAATTAATTTTTCACCAGATATTTTATTAGAAATGTGATTGTTTTCACAAGAAAAATAACGAATCTCACGTTTTGAATACGCAAACAAAGATTTTGTTTGACACAGTAAATAGATTGTGCCTGTCGAAACATCGGTCATAACGATACAAATGATATATAACATATACAAGTAGTCCACGTTCCTTGCATTTAATTACGGAAACAGATTTCATATAATTGTGAAAAATGCTATTCTTCAACAAAAGCTTGTATGTTAAAGAATGACCTTTTCAATTATTTTAGCAAATACATTGCGTGGTCCAAGTTTAACTGATCGTTACCCTGATATCTGAATCATCCAATGTTGTTGCTGGGACAACGTCATTTAGAATTGCCGTCGTAATGCCAAACACGGAGTTGGCGGCGACAGTAACGTCAACGTTGTTTGTGTTATACGGCATGTCAACACCTCTCTTACCCCACTCTATGACCTCGGCAGCGTCTTGAATCTGAAACAGTTGATCAGTTTTACGAATTACATGAGAAAAAACGAATTCTTATAATATACCACATAATATGATCAGTTCACCGTGGATGTATTAGAAAGAGAAATAACGATTTATAATTATATCATGGGCATTAAATGTGAATCATAGCTGAAGTTTGACCTTTTTCAATGTAAGCATTATTACCCTGCTTTTACTTCAATGTTAGAAAAGCTCCATTAGATCAGCTTGATAAATAATAATAAGTTATAACTAATAACTAAAGACAGTAATTCTTAACATGTTCATTTTGTATGAACTATAACAAAAAGTGGAGAAAGTTACAAAAAAAATAAATATTGAAGAAAAAAAACTGATTTTTGAAAAGCATTTTACCCATGTGGGAACCAACACTATGTCCTCATTTTCGGGAACCTGCTGAAGGAAGTGACGTAGATAAAGGTAGGTTCTACAGTCTATAGCATTGGTATTACTATCATTCGACTTTGGACGATATGCGTATTTCTTTAAGCCGTCAAAACGGACGTGACATTCGTATTCTGAGATCGCCATTGCGCAAGCGTCTCAGTAAACTCGTCTTTCATTTCCGCCAGCAGCGAACCAAGTCCTAGGTTGACAAAGGTGACGTCGAAGTCAGATGGTATCATGAACGCGTGCAAATAGCCGTTTCTGAAAGTATAAGAATAAGGACAAAAAATATTAGTAAAATATCTTTTAAACCTACCATATAACGTTCAATTTTTTTAATTTGATATATGAAGTTGTGATGTTGATTTTTTTTCATTACGTAGACTCGCAAACTACTAATTTTGTTATATAACGGAAAACTCGAAAATAGGGAACCCATTTAATTAGCTATGTACTTCTTAATAACATTTTTGACGAAAAAGGGAAACATTATTCCCTAACTGAAAGGAAAAAGGAGCGTTTTATATTTTGCTTTTTACATAATTTAATTTAAGTCAACGTACACAGAAGCAAGAAGCCTTGCCATTATCACTTCAATATCATGCAGACCAATTTTATTCAAAAATTGTTCGAACGCCGAAAAATTTATGGATGCAGCAAGGTCGAAGAAATGGTGCAGATTGTACGGATAGCTTGACCAAGCTTTAAAGAATGCGTTGTATTTCTGAGGCCAAAACGTCATCAGCGAATTAGAAAAGTTCACGTTTTTGTCGTGGTATTCTGCGATTGACCTCACCGCGGCGATCATGGCTTCTTCAGTTGGATCGGTCCGTTTCAATAGCGAAAGGACTCGAGAATGCATGACGCAATCCACGCAGTCGCGAACATATTGTCGTCATAGATTTTGAACGCCTCGCGCATAAGGAATAATTCTTCGTGTCCATGGAAATAAAATCTTACGTCACTCTCCCACAGTCCGCGTTTCTTTTCCCATAACAGCGGTGGAATAAAGGGAGTGTCTCGTTTCACCTGCTCTGACGTTACGATATTGAACAAGGATTCAACGGTAGATTTTGCTACATGTCTACTCAATGTTTCAGCATGTGTCGATACAGCTGTAATTTCTGCCTGCAGTCGAATGCGAAAAGCCTACAGGCACAATGCTCCTCACACCATATTTTGAGTTCTTTCATTTAAACCCTTTAATCGATAACTTACCTTTTTTTTTTTTATACATGTTATTATACAAGTTTATAGTTTGATTTTCTGTAAAAGTTTTGTTTGTCTCTTATTAGGTTAGTTACAACAATTGTAAAAAATACCAACTGACAATTTATCAACACATATGGTCACGTTCGTTCCTTTACAATCACGATTTAAAGTGGACGATGAGCGTTACGTTCACGGTATCCTCACTTTGTGTGGTGTTTTCTTGTAAATGCGTGCATATTATTCACAAACATGTTTTTTTTGCCAGCAAGTTGATGCAAGTAAATAAAGATATCATTTATCTTCAACGATCAACAAACTGTAACCATAAAGATGACAGCAATGATTGAATTATTGTTGACGTAATTTTGTTAACGTCGTCGTACACACAAACGTGCAATTTTGAAGTTACGCTCGTTTCATCTAATGCATTAAAGCATACATAAAATAAAATAATCCGTACAAACACGTTACCTTTGATCATAAGCTATTATTTTTTATAATACTAAACATGTTTCGGCCATAGCCTTCATCAATAGTAGCAATGATCGATTGATTGATTGATTGATTTTAATATATAATGTCGGAATACATGGCAATACAAGAATAACAAACACATGTACTTAAAGTGATATTATGGGTATCTAACAGTTTATAGGTGTCTATCGCAACCGTTGTTTATTTTTGGTGTTTTCACTTCATATACACTTACATTTGTTAATGCAGCATCAACATACTAAAACAATATCCCGGAAAGAGATAAATAATAAATGTGAATATCAACCGTACTTTCGTTTGACAACTGATCACGCATGTACAATGTGAACCTTAATTTAGTTTCAGTGAAGATTCGTGTATACGACACAAAGACACCATTTTGTTTTACGAATCATTTCGGCTAACAGGACTGGGTGGGTCACGTAAAATATATAATATAAAATATATTATTTATAAACAACTGGTAGCAAGATGAGTTGCAGATAATTGGTCAGTAACCACATTTTAACTTACTATTTTGACCTATTAATTCATTTAAGCTCAATTCAACAGTGAAAAATGCCCATAATATCACTTTAAGAAGGAAAGAAACACGCACGTATCACAGATTTGAGCACCTTCATCAAGTCACTTTTACGAAAGGCCACTGTAGATAATACAAAACATCTATATTGCGGCATGTATGTAGCTTTTAGATCTTCTAAAAATTAAGTAACAACAAGCAATTACCAAAAAATCTGAGCAACAGACAAAATTAAAATCTAAAAAAGATGGATAATTTAAAGAAGTGAAAGGTTAAGAATCACATAGACTAATAAAAAGTTCATTAGCACCGAACTTGAAGTTATTATATGTTACAGCGTCTCTTATATTCTGAGGCAAATTATTCCACAAAGTGCATCTCCTGTAGGCAAATGAAAACCAATCAATTACTGTATCGATAAACAACCCATTCGGTCACAACCCGAAAGACCCACCAGTATACCAATCACTCAATCATTCGCCATTTTATCAATGAATCCGTGAAAAACAATTATGGGATGAAAAAAAAACAAATTTAGTTCCCCATTCTTCAGAAAATGCATCAACAACAAGGATTCCAAAACCTAGAGTAAAACGGTAGTAGTTTTGCGTTGTGATATAACGCAAACTTATCGGCGTCTAATTTAACGAATATCAAATCATCGAGAAGCCCGTTAACGTAGCGACATCATTATCATATGTCAAAAGAACTGAAGCGAAACTAAATAAATTATATAGGACATGTCGTTATGTTTTATTAATCATGAACGTATGTGACATGCGAATAGAGCAATAGTATTCATATTAATCACACGGTAAGCCGTAACTTAGAATCGCAAAAGTGCCCATTAGTTTTGTTAAAAGTAGCTGGACTATTTTCAAGATGTATCCTTTACCACCTATTACGATAAGTGCACATATCTCACTAACACCCCATACAATAATCGGTAGTAATGAACGATTCAAGTAAAACCGAGAGCGGGATATGCAACCATAATGCTTCCTAATTGTTTTTTTTATGACAGGGTGGCGTATGAAGACCCGTGGCTCAAATTTATATAAACAAAAATAATTGTTGTCATTACTAAAATGCAAATACATGTGTTTTAGTCTGATTACTATACTAGACTCATATTCAATCGACTTTGACATTTGCCCCCCGATCACTGGGAAATACGTCGTCCGTTTACATTCGGCGAAGTTTGCAGCCACGGCACATTGGCTTTTTTCCCTCACAGGTACCCATTTATACTTCTAGGTGGAGAGGAGCAAGCGCGGGGTTATTTTTTTGCTCAGGAAAAATCCGTGGTCTGAGCGGGATTTGAACCAGGGACCTTCCGGTTCCTAGATAAGCATCCTACCACTAGACTACGGTCCCATACTTAAAATAGTTCTATTCCAAAAGCCTGTTATTTTGCTGTAACTGACAAATAACAGGTACCTCCCATGTTCACCACAAAGCATATATGACGGAGTAATTTTACGTGACATAGTAATTGTTCTTATGTACGCGTTCTATACTATTTAAGTTTTCGCAACCCCTTATTTCGTAGCCATAGTAGCGTTAGTATCGGTACAATAGTATGATACACAATATATTTAGTGGCAGATCTGAATTATTTGCACGGATAAAAAGTTAATACATTGTTTTAGCTTGTTCAATATTAATTTGACGTGTACTAAGAAATGAATCGTCAACTGAAAAAGTGACAGCAAGGTTCCTGTATTGCTTAACAATTTCAATTTCACCTCAGCCAACGTAACATCTATAGGGTGCGATGCTTCTTGCCCACATAATGATTGTTTTTATAAGTGTTCGCATTGAGTTTTCATTGAGTGCAGTATTCATTAAATGCATTTAAACACCGTTGACAATCTTTTTCATCGTCTGACAGAACTAAAGTGTCGTCGTATAACAACACCAATAGCTTTAGCCAGAGATAATCACTCAATGGATCAGGTATCTCAACACCTTAACCGTTGCGTATAAGAATGTGTATCTCAATGTAATTTACATATATAGAAAAACGGACCTGTGCTACATTGTCGCCTTCCCGAACGCCGTTTTTTATTGAGAAGAACGAGTTATAATCTTTGGAACATATGATTTGATGTTCTGGTTATACATTACATTAAATATTTATCCTGTCACGGAGCTTGATAGCAGTTTAAATAAGAGTCCATTTCTCCAGACAAAAGCCTGAGAGAAATCAATATACGCAAAGTTAATTATTTTTATTGATGCGCAGGGTTACAATAAGAAGAACAAAAATGTGGTCCAAACAATAATGATGAGTTCTACACCTTGCCTGATTGTCTTTTAAAATAAAATTTGATTCTGAAAATGTGTTAGTCCCTCATTAAGATTGTTTGTGAATAATTTTCCAAAACAACTTAACAATTTTAAAGCCTTAAGTTATTATAGTCGCTGCTGTCCCTTTAAATTGTTTAAATAGCGTAAAAAGTGCTTTCAAGCCAGACATTAGGCATATGACCAGTATCAAGTATCTTGTTGAACAACTTAATATAAATAGGTAGAAACATGTGTTTAGTGCATTACATATATTCAATTAGTACGTTATCACTTGGCCAAGCTGCTTTTGAATATTTAGGCGTATATCATTCACTTCAATTTCGATCTTGGTAAAGGGCGTGTTTAATTCTAGCCTGTCTTACGGGACAATTTCGTTTGAGATTTTTAGCGCTAATTCTATATATATAGTTCCAGTATTCTTTTGGACTCTTCGAATGAATTGTACGTTATGTTCGTGCATATTTAAATGTATATTTGTTATTTAAAAACATGAAAGTTCTCTTGTAATTCTTACTAGCAATTTGTAAAAGAGTCGTATTTGATAATTACCGCGCGCATTTATATCTATTTTTTGGCTTTAAAATAACAAGTGTTTGCTTGTGTACATTAAATAACAAACCATTGCCTTTAAAATACATGATTGTATAGCATTGTTTGGTGAACGTATTGGTAGCGGCATTTTGGAACATTACGATAAAAGTGTTAGTTATTTCATAAATCGATGATGGTGCAAAAGTGCAATAATCGCACAGATATTTAACGTGGTCAACTTTCTATTGGTTCATATTGTTAATAAAGCTGCTCGATAAATTTGGTTTCAATTTTGCGTTTATGCTACTCTATGCACCTTTCGCTTGTGTGACGGTGCTTTTAAATCGTACTCGATAATGTTAGCTTGCCCGAATATTACGGATGCGGTAAAGAACACAAAACATTCAGGATTGCAATGGCATACTCGATAACTGAGCTATATCGGTAGGTAAATTGACCAGTATTTGTGCCCATGCGCATCCGATCGTTTAGTATACACAAATTATGATTACGACAAATATCGATCGACACTTATCCGTTACTATTTGTATATAAATGATTATCGGTTTACGTTCGCCAGTTAATTTGGTGGAAAAGTAAATAAAACATTAACTTGTTGCTTAGATTTGCTACTATTATGATCGTTACAATAGCAGTTATGCACGATGAGCTTCATAGAAAACATTCGCATATATATTTAAAATACATACCTAATTGATAGCATTTAATTGAAATTTGATGCCAGTACCAATTTATGATTGCAACACATTAACAACCATCTACTTTGTACGTCTGGTTACATTTTGATAAGTTATCGCTATGATTTGTGAATGACATTTTATCCAATTTTTGTATTTTGAGAATAATTTGTTCTTTTATAATATCAAAAAGTTTATGATTCTTAATTGCTTTTGTTTCAAAATTGCAAATCAGTTTTTATGACAGTGACCTATATGTTTAAAATGGCTCTTAACTTTCTCACGTTTTACTACGCCTCAGTGATGTGATATCACATGTTATGCCGTAATTTGACTGAGAAACATAGGGAAACATTCGAACTGATTATGACTTCAAGTTTTGGTCTCATTCTTCTCTATATATCCGTGAGGTTTCCTGTTTTGTTAGCATGAAACTTTTGTAGTTTTCTTCTAGTGTTTTCCAATGAAGTTTTGAGAACCCTGTAGTAATCTATAGTATTTGTAATTTGTTGAATGACAATGCTTACAAATACGATGTGAATGTGAAACAAAAATATACCATAAACTGCCTTGTAATAATGTTTTGCAAGTATGCATAGGACACATTGACCTTCAAACTTCTCCATAACTTGAGTCGAAATTTTCCGAAATCGCTGATAAAAGTTGAAATCGGCACCATGAAGAAACTTTGTATGTTTTAATACAGCAGTTATAGGGGCCCTTTCACGACTTGGTAAATTGACAAAAATATTATTTTTTGTTTCAGATTCGTAAATATTCGCTGTAGTTATGATATTTGTGAGGAAACAGTAATACTGAACATTTACTATGCTCTAAAATATCAATTATATGCATCGTTTGAAAACCTGAAAATTATAAAGCGTTGCAACGTGAAACGATTGAATAAATTGGAGAGTTCTGTTGTTGTCGTTATATTTTGTGACTAAAGAGGGATTGGTTTGTTTTAACGTTTATTTACTACCGCTTTCAGAGAGCAACTAACAGGAATATAAGCAAACACATTACTGCCAGCTTCTTTTTTGTTGGGATGGGCAGTAGGCGGGGCTCATTAGGCTTCGCTGACTGATTCCACTATGATCATATTTGATCTGGATTTTTGCAGTTGTGTTCGTAGTGGGAGAATAATGCGCCAGAAGAGATTAAGCTTTTCGCCTTGACTTCGGAAAAGTAAACTGGCCCTTTTTGTCGGCGTAGGTATTTAGTTAAATTGTTTACCTGCGTTTCAATTAAAGCTAATTTCGAGCAAGTAAGCCTGCAATAATAAATTCAAATTCTGCATCGGCTTATTTGAAAATTATAGGGATTGTGCATTACGTTTTGCGTTTTAAAAAGAGTATTCAGCGTGAAACTTTTTATGTGGTATAGAAAGGTTAAGTTAATCCATCAATTTCATGAAATCCATACATTTTGATGTGCCCCAATATATTTGGCACATTGTCCGACCAAGAGCTTCTATATGTAGAGGCAGTGTGTTCATACTTAACATGTGATTTTTTACTGCATGATATGCACTAGTGTATTTTATCGAATATATTATTGGACATAAGCCCGTTTTCCATTCGCGCAATCGTGCACTATCTTGAAATGCATTACTTTCCTTTATCACGCAGAGAATCGAAGTCAGCGCGCGGACAATCTGAAAATCGTTCGTTAAATGTTATTACTTTTGCTTTGCCGAAACCAGAAATATCCTAAAACAATAATTGTTTTTATAGAAAATAAATTTGATGTATCATAGAGGGCGGGATAATTTAGTTCAAACCAACGTTATTAACAAAACTTGATTTCCTGCTTTTTGTTTGATAACAATTAAAGCGTGTGTGATGCATCTAAAGTGAGCATACAAAATTCGCGACAGTAATTGGTAAAATTTATTTTATTTCGTTGATATGACTTTTGAACCGATTTCATTCATACATAAACGTAAACACCGTATATCATTTTAAAGATGCATTTTGTTCAAATATAGACCAATAACATGTGCATTCTCTTTGGATAACAACTCATGAAATTATGCAAACATACATTTATAGACATTTTAAAATTAACTCTGGTACTAAGCATATGTTTGAACGTTTTTTCCTTATTGTTCTTATAACACAAATTTTTCGGTATTGTTTAAATGAAGTAATTTTATTTGGCCTTTTACATAGGACACTTGATATAAATAGAAATTATAATGCTTACAATCAGAGTAGCAAAATTCTATCAATATTCAAGGTTGGTTGGCTTCATGTAAGACTTTCAGTAGTGCAATCAATCATGTTATATTGTAGGTATACGTTTAATAAATTGAAATAGATTAGCGAAATAATAATATAAAATAACAAGAATTGGTTATTTCAGCATTGTATTTCGGTACTTGTAACCAACTTGGTTACCCTTACATACATAAGTTAATGAAATAAAATTTACGGAAAAAGCAGTATCGATTTACCTTGAAATTATATCGTTATTCGCGTAGCATGTATACACTTTGTGCTGTACTAATAAAGCATGCATTACATTATGTGTTTGTCGAAGCCAAGATACCGATCATCTTGGTCATCTTATAGTGTATGGTAATATATTCCCCTATTTATTTGAACAACGATTTTTAAAACAATTTTGATTTCAAACTCTGAAGGATGCAGTTTATGTATTCCTCGGAAAGTAATATAGATGGTCAATACAGGGTGTAGTTGGAGTATTGTTGTGTGTAGTTAAAATAAAGTGTAGTTGAAATGTATATGTATATATGTATGTACCAAATCATATATAAATCATTTGCTTCTTTCTTGCCCATAACACATTAGACCACAAAAATATGCATGGGTTTTGTTCTCATTGTTTGTTGTGATCATTATATCCGTCATATAACTACGTTTAATGAACTTGTTTACACTTAATTGATCCCTAAGCTAAGGATAATATTAGTTTTATACATTTGGTTCATAAATATATTATCAGATTTTTATAATTGCGTATGCTTACATTACACCATCACAAGAGCATATTGTTAAACAAAACAGTGTTAAACAATGAGAATATTTTATTTACATATTAAAATACCGTATGTTTAATATACAATATGAGTATATACCATTTGCAGAAATATAGTGGTACGAGCTGAATCAAATGCGACGCCGATATAAAATACAAGATATAATAATACAGTTAATATGCCAAACGTTATCGTACATGTTCGTCTGTTTACATTTATTTATAATGTGTTGAATGCGGTCAATATATTAAGACAAAAAACAACAATCGACATATTGACAATAACAGCATGGTTCACAATTCCCTTTGTCATCTAAAATCACTATTACATTGATACATCGTGACATATATGAACATCGTATAGTTTACTTTGTGTCCGAAATATGGCCTAGTACATTCTATAGATATAAAGAGTGAAAGTTAATCTCACTAAATTCATTTCGTTATGGATTTTAGATAATCTAATTGATTCAGGTGTCTTATTTATATCACATGCTTTTCGGCTTAATTATTGAACAATTTTATATTTAAACAACACATGCGCCTTTATGAAATATTGTTTACATATGGCTTACTGTAATCAGATAAACATAGTATTTCTTTCAAGAGCTTTCGACAAGTATTAAACGTTTTAGATAAACATATCTAAGATAGTCACAAACGGCAAATACAAATGGCAAATGTAGAATAATCACGAAATGAAGGAGCAACTCGAGGAAACATTAAATAAACAAAAACAACTACAACCATTTTTTTGTAATAACACTAATACATGAATTACAAACGAAAATAAAAATCAATTATACAGCATGTCTTAAGAATGAAACAGGCAATATGAATTACAAATAATTTCTTTCATCAGCTAAATATCAGGCCGTGTCAGATTAATATCATACCCGTAAGTGTTAATTACAATCAAGACGGTATTGTTGAAGTAGATGTCTTTCGAATATCCTTGGTTTATATTGATGATATCCGGTTTTTTGAACTGTAAAGAAAACCAAAATACATAGTTAAGATATGTTTGAATATAGGTAACACAGATACGCCAGAAAATACATTAGGGGAAAAATTATTGCTCAATGCTTGCTTATACACATTTCTTATCTAACAGAATCCCAACTACAAATAACGATTCACTGAGATCATCGCCTTGGAATGATTATTCTAAGCACTCGGGGTTTGAACCGGTTTTAGGGCTACCCGGCCCTCATAAATACTCGCGAAAGTCGAATTTTTCATACATAGCATATTTTTAGTGTACCCGTGTCTTAAGTAACGACAATTTATTAAAGCAATACTATGATGGTTTCCAAGGTAATCGACGTATCCCCATACATTTGTGTTACAAACTTTGTTAAAGAAATATCTTGAATATATTTTATCCACATAACAAAAAAGCTTTCCTACTTACAGCCTTTGAAGACTGAAATTAAGACATTGCAGATACCTATTATTATGTCATTTATAAGTAAAACAGCTCTAATATAAACAATTTCAAAAACAAAAATCCGTACTCGACACTTTAAGATAATTTAATTTCATATTTATTTTATAATCATTTTCTATTCATGACCCGTTTACAGAACCGTTTGGTTTTCGTGGCAAATAAAAACAGTGTTATTAATTTACACATAAATTCATATGACCATTCAATAAAAGCGGTAAGTTTATATTTGCATACGACATTATTTTACATCAAATAAAGTATTGAACGCACCCGAAACTAGTCCGCAACTGTTCGGGGGCCTTAAAATTACGCTTTCTAGATCTCTCTCTGTGAGAAAAATAATAAAAACATGTGAACTCATTATTATTCAACTTTAAAACACCTTTAATGTATGTATATACATTGTTAATACATAAGAAAAGCAATTTCGTTGTCTATGCATACTCACCTCGTACGATGACACAATTGGCACGATAGCAGAATGATAATCAACAGCATGAGGCACAGCAGGCCAAACAGAACGTACACGAGTATTCGGTCCGGTAACACTGCTATAAAACACTGTACTTCAGGTAAAAAGTTGTTTAGCGTCTAATACAACGTCAATAACTTACACGTTTTCTAAATGTACCAATAAATATTTTAAATAAAAGAATTGTATTTTGTCATAAAGTATGCTAGATAAGTATAACATCTAGGTTTTATGATTGAACAAAAAAAGATTTATACAAACGCTAATAAAGCATTAGTTTTGTAAAAAAAATTCCCAAACCAAAGGCAATTCAATACCCACCCAAAATATCCTTATTGTCGGTGACACTGTTATTTCCAGTCCACGAGGGGTGGGACTCACATATATAGTTTCCTAAAGAAAGTGAGCTGATAACATTTTAAACATAAGATTCGTTCACATTTTCAACGTATACATTAATACACGTTGTCAGTAAAATTTCATATCTCACTTTATACACACGTTTTATTCAGGGCACATATAAATACACATTTTCAAACATAAAACAAAAGTATTAGTTTTGTCAAGTTATTTTCTCAAACCAAAGGCAATTCAATACCCACCCACACTATCCTTATTAGAGTGCGTTACGATTTCAGCACTGGTTGGGCAGGTTGGGCAGGTCACGGATTCCGGGCATTTGCAATGTGTCCTCATACATTGACTGCAATTGTCACAACTTCCGTGCAAACTGTTGTCGGTGACACTGTTATTTCTAGTCCATGAGGGTTGGGACTCACATATATAGCTTCCTAAAGATAGTCAGCTGATACCATTTAAAACATAAGATTCGTTCACATTTTCATCGTATTAACATTAATTCACTTTGTCAGCAGACTTTAATATCTCGCTTACGTTGTATTCAGGGCACATATATATATACACACTTTCGAACATAAGTATAGCTTTGTATCGTGTCAGTGCAATGCAAAGCATATGCAAATAAGGTAATAGTAGAATATGATAATTTTTTCTAAAGTGTGAAATCAGTTGCAGTGTTTACACCTGTGTACAAATGCTGCCCGGAAATGAATCAACAACGACAACAACAACACAAACAAACATTTTACCTTTCGTATTTATGCACATTTGGGTCTTCTCGCAAACCTCAGATTGCAGGCACTCGTTTACATCTATATTGCAAGGGCTCTTCGGACCATTCCGTTTCTGCCATCCAGGATCACAGATGCACCTTTGTTCAAAAAGATGGGAGGGAATATATTGAAGAGGCCTTTTCATGTTTTGATTAATTGACAAAATTAAAAAACATATGTTTCAGAATTTTGTTGTTGTAGTAATGATATTTGTGAGGAAACAATAATACTGAACATTTACAATGCTCTAAAATATTCATTATATGCATCTTTTGACGATTTAAAAACTTTAAAAATATAAAGCATTGCAACGCGGAACGATTGAATCATTTGGAGAGTTCCGTTGTTGTCGCTATATTTTGTGATACTAAAAAATAAGAGGATTGCTTATGTAAAGTATCAAATACATCAATGATCGTATGAGCGCGTATGGCCGAGTGGTCTAAGCGATAGACTTTTTCTCCATTGGTCAGTGGTTCGAGTTAAGTGAAGGTTAGTTTCTTTTCTTTCTTTAATGTTATTTTTCTTTTTTACTGGAGCTTTTTGGATCCAATATTAACATTAATGAATATAAAGCATTTAATGAAAAACTTTAATAATGCCAAATTCTGTGAAAAGGTCACTTTAAGTGTTTCTGCAATTTTGTGACCATTTTAATGGGGATTGCGTTGAAAGAAGAGCGTTTGGATTGGTTTGTTGAGGTGCTGGAATTTTGATGAAATTTAATTACCGGAATTATGTTAAACAAAGGTGACTGCATTTATATGACAGGCATCGTCATAGACCTAGCATGACATTTTTTCGTATTGCAATTTTAGGGAAAGAACCTATGGATGTTTATTGATACTAGACTTGCACAATCTGAAATAAAGGAACGGAAGGAACAACGTCTTAAACGTAGGCCGATCTAGTACACTATTGGCATTGGATTAATACCTCAGTCACAAATAGACACCGATCACCGTCCGATCAGCGGCCGACGTATTTTTCCACTCGTCGGGCTGGCGACCGGCCGATGATCGCACGGAAACCGGGTAAATTTGTAGCATCGGGCGGCGTCCGGATCAATTTTAAGTCTCACTTAAAATTTTACCCGACGTCGGGCATGGGAAGGAATCGAGTTGAGATCGAAACAAGATCGGACGATCAACGCACGGGTATCGCCCGGCGATCGCCCGACATCGGATTCATTGAACGTGTATGGGAAAAAGTAAAGGTAATTCGCAGGGGCATATACATCGGCCGGCGACCGTCTGATTGCCGGAGGACCTCCGCACGATGCCCGACGGACGCCGGACGGCGCTCGTTATGATTCACGTACAATGAATCCGATGTCGGGCGAACGCCAAGCGATAACCGTTCGTCGATCGTCCGATCTTTTGTCGATCTCAACTCGATTCCTTCCCGGGCCCGATGTCGGGTAAAACAAACTGTGAGATTAAAAATTAATCCGGACGCCGTCCGATGCTAAAAAATGACCCGATGTCCGTGCGATCATCGACCGGCGCCAGACCGATGAAAGGAAAAAAACGTCGGCCGCTGATCGGACGGTGATCGGTGTCTATTTGTGACTGAGGTTTAAAACCATGTCACTCATCGGACGGCGGACGGCTCCGACGTGTCCAGTCTTCCCGATGCCTGGAGATCGGACACATCGGCCGGCGACCGGATTATTTGTGACTGAGGCATAAAAGTGTAATATATTCATATAGTTGTAAATAAAAGTGTAATATATTCATATAGTTGTAATTGTTCTTTAATTGTTATAAATGTTATAGTTGTAATTAAAAAGTATCTTAAATGTGTTTATAAAACGCGATCGCAAGATAGTTGTTCGTTTGCCGCTTAACACTAATAAGTAACAACATTTCCGATAGTGATCTAACAAGCATCATAAGAACTGCCTTGCACACTCTAGCAACTGTAGCGCTTTGGATTGCAAATTATGATTGTATCGTTTATTACAAAGAAATACTGCTAAAAGAATAAACACTAACAAACACAGTTTTTGCCCGATTATGTACCCAATAAATGTTCATGTTTTTTTTATAGATTATATGTTAACCGTTTGATAAATGTGCGTTGAGAATATTATACATACGAAAAATTATTCATGCCTATTGGTTCAGCAAACCCGTGTTCGCAGACTGTGTAATCACATCTCGATCCTTCATACCCTGGCATACATAGAGGACAGTCTTGCACTTTCGTTAAGCAGTGCGTATCATTTGTCCAACCATAGAGACAGTTGCAACTGAAGACACAATGCGTGCAATCTAAATACTAATAATATACTAAGCCTGTCAGAAATAATAAATAGGGTTTTTAAATGTTTCTATGATAAGAAGTATATTAAAAAGATAAAACAGTTCATGAAAACATGCAAGCACGTTGTAAATGTTAATAAACTTCAATTAATTTACCATACTTTGTTACTTAGTTATTGAGGGAAAACTATTTTCAGTAAAGGTTACCTTGACGCGATTACACTAGTTCTGAGTGCATTAAAAATGGTTTGAGGCAAAACAAAACAAACACGCGCAATGCAGTAACAGAACAATCATGTGTATACGTACAAGAAACTGCCGAGAGAATTGGTACAGCTTCCTCTGTGTCCGCAAGGATCGTGGTAATGGTTGGCGCATTCGTCCACATCGTCGCAATCCCCAGTGGTTGAATTCATTTTATAACCCTGCCAGAGTCGTAATTAATAAAGCATATATACAGAAACCTAGGTTTGTGTATACAAAGTTTAGTGTTTAGCTCGTATTTATGTATTACGGTTTATTAAGCGAGGCTTAAACAAACCATAAGCACTTTTCGAACATAAACATTCATATGCATAGGACACTTACCTGTCCTCATTCAAATCAATTGATTTTCACATCTGCGTAAAAGGATATATTGTAATCACCCCATCATTTTAATAAATTATTGATTTTTATTTTATTTGTACAAAATAAATTAGCTTTACATATAGCATAAATATCGTAATTTGAATTTTAAAGAATACACTCAGTATATTGTGTTTTTTTGTAACTAGGTCAATAGCTAAAATAAACAATAAACATACCACGTTGCATATACATTGATCATGAAAATCCACACACATATTATTTGTTAAACATGCTTTCCCGAAACACGAGTTTGCATTACACACATTCATTACCTGAAATAAAACAAAATTGTGGATTACGTGAATTTGTAAATATTTTATAAACAAACAATTCACCGCTTATGTAAAAATATTACACAAAATAGTTTGAATAAATACAAGCCTAAATAAGTAGTTATGTACAATTAAGTGGTAACGTTTATTATTTACACTGAGCATTGTACCGTCAAAAGAAACAAGACTGCTTGTATAAACCCCTGCATATTCATTACGTCCAACTACGGCCTATTAAAATTCAGTGTTAAAATGTCAGTGCGGCAAAGTTGATAAATCACCATGATAATACGCATGCGATGTTATCATGAGTCTTGAAACTTTATCCTGAGCTAGTTCAATACTGACTATCGTTAAACCCGAAGTATTACCTTCATATATTCAACAACGGACTTGCACATGACAATATGGCCCTGAATCGTTTTCTTGAATTCAAACTGTGACGCTGGAGAGACCTTAGCTTTGTTTAAAGTGTTAACTATGTAAAGTATGGCAAACAACTTGAAACAAGTTACCACTTACCCTCAGTGAGAGACTAATTTCGACGCACAGGCATATGATTGTACCAACAATTCACGAGACAAACATACGATGTTTAACAACAGTTACTTAAAATCTGAGTCCTGCGAGTTTATAGAGGATTTTTAAAGTGGTAACTTATAACATTGACGGAAAACGTCTCATCCATAGTTCAGGACATTTATTGACCCTTGGGGAATTGATTAAACAAAGTTGGTACAGCACTACTAATCAATGTATATTCATGTGTTGCAATTGTAACTTGAGTTAAATAAGGTTATGTTCTGTTCTATGTTCTGTTTTGTTCTGGAACATTGGAAGTCAGAGAATACGAATTTTAAAGTTGGTGCAGTATACTTTAAGTTACCAACATGGTTTGACCAGTGTAGATTCTATGCGCATGATTAAAAAACTTAGTTGAGGTCCACTGTGTGATATTACATGCGAAATATAATACGCATTATCAGGTAATTTTAGCTATTTTTTTATTATTTTGCTATCTACATCCGTTGCCCAATCGGCGTGGCCGGTTTCGTTCACTTTCAATTTTCGTTAGTTATTTTAAAATAACACGGTGAATTATTAAGTAACAGTTCTTACAAGCTCTGACAAACATACGCACGTACACTCATGTATGCAATTGACCATCGTTAGTGATACATCGGTCTTTCCGCAAGCGGACTCGAAAACAAAGCTGCTTGCCATTTGGTTTTATGGATTGAAGTTATATTGTAAAATAAGTAAACATAAAACATGCGTTACCTGTTTTGACAACATGATCAAATTAACGTTATAGATGACAACCTTCTGATGTCAGATATCAAATATCAAAGATGTGCGTTCAACCCATCCACATTTCATGCCGAATTGTAACAACGGGGCATTATGTCCATAAACGTAGTAGATGCCCTTGATACTACGTGATCCAGAAAGTTTTCAACCTCTGGGCATTGAGGTTTCAGGGGGGATTTTTAAGCTTCGCCCTGTTAAATTCAAGTTAAGCTCTCGTTCCCTGCATATGTAGCATATTTCAACAAGTTTAACACTTTTGCAAGAGGGTCACATATGGATCATTCCTCTGATGCTACCTTAAATTATTTCGAGCAGTTTAAAAGTTGTCGACTGAAGAAAACTGTTGACGACGGACACCGCACGACACTTGACTACGGGGTTAATATTGAAAGTATTGAAATTGCTACAATACTCCACGTTTTGGAATTGTTACTTGTTTAGTGTTAGTACATTAATTCGTTGTGTATCGACTTGTTCATGTTGCATATACACTTTCGTTCAAATCGACGAACACACGAATGTTAAGGTGAATTTAAGATCCATTTAACGATGAATACCATAAAACCGAAACATTGATGACGATTTAAACCAATGTGATTTAAGTGTTATTGCAATGAAAAAGCAATTGCGCATACAACATGAGTAATGTATATATTGCGTGTTAAATTTATGTGTTGGTATCGAGGGGCATTCGAAAATAAATGATCACTAATATATCGCATGGCATTTACTAATACGTTTATTAAATTACAATGTTTAACCTAACATCCGTGACTAATTGTTCAAGGGTCATGTTGATTTTGTCATGGTTTCAATGCAAATTAAAAATAATCGCTAGTCGACTTTTAACTTGTGTTTGGAAAACAAAATTCAGTTGTGTAGTAATATAAACAGCATTCATACTTATACCCAATGTAGGTTATCTGGCCTTCACAACATATGGACAACATTTATTCCCTGAAACATAATTTGGTCTGTAATTCTTACATAAATATGTTTGGCTTTGAAAATTGGACGATATGCGAGTTTCGGCGCTTCTATAACACGACATAATCCCTCTGTGTTTTTTGCGTTTTTTTTATGCTGGTTCAGTGTATTAGCGTTTGATGTGTAATACTATGTGCGAATTGTGTATCGAGCCTTGTAAAAGCCCATTAACCCTGAAAATCAAACGAATATTTCGTACACTATTTCGAAAAAAAAGTTAACACATAAAACTATCAATGTTTCTTATAGCAATACCCAAAATGTAAACGCTAGATGTGGCCCGGTAACATAGATTTGACAGATACCTCTTGATCTTTTATTTTTGTGGGACAATAATTTCAACACATGTTCATTTACCAAGTTAGTGTTCGTGTGTTGTATGAATAGATGACAAACAAAAACACATTAAAACGAGCAGTTTGTATCTCGTTCAATATATGGTACCATACCACATCAAGCATTGAAATTTCACATCAATTAAAACAGCTTAATAATTGCTTTCGAATGTTCACATTTTTGAATGAAATACTGGAAAGTAAAATGTATATGTTTATCGGTCGTAGATAGTAATAAGTCATAGCGGAAATAAAAAATTGAGACTTTATGCAATTCATAAATATTGTAATGCGAATCAATCTTCAACAACTCACTAATATGTTCGAGAAATTCATTTTTTTTATGTTTTCTAAATTAATCATGTATGAAAGAGTCTATATTTGTTACAATTGTATTAAATGTTAGTCGTCTTAATATCTCAACTAGAAATTACTATAATTTACTGACCACGTCAAAATTCTCGAGCTTATTCGAACTGATCAGACAACTGTTATTCACTATATGTTCTATCGTGTGGATTGTTTTACGTACTATTGAAACATATGCTTACAAATGACTGTACATTAACTTTGAACCGTAACAAAGTTTAGAGGAGTGGTTAAGTCGTTTCTGCCCTCTTCAGACGCCATTTATATTTTAATAGATACGATTATCTTTTCAGCATTGATAAATTGGTAACTTAATTAACCCATCACCCCTTAATTTGTATCGTTTTCCCGATGACACTTTAAGCGGGCGCAAAAGTCGGTACTTCATTTTAAATCTTTTTATTTAAATTTACATTAAGTAAATTTACAACAACAACAACAACATTTATTTCGGCAATTAAGCTACAAATAAGCTTCTAGCCTACAATTAGATAAAGCAAATTGTAATTCTTCAGGTAAAGATTGCTGTGATTGTTAGTTGAATACAGAGGAAGAAAGATATTAGTATTACAGGTCAAAGATCGTGAATGTTATGTTAGTGCTTGATGGTCATTGAATATTTATTTGTTAACATAAACATAATATACCGCAATCGCTTTTTGGTATAATGAAAAAACTATTTAGAATATATAAATATTACAATATTACAATAGTGCACGCTTTTGTAATGCGCACTATCGATCAGGTGACTATTATGAAGTAAAGTTCTCAATTAGGCGATTTTTTTGGCATGTATTCCACTTGAAACACATCTCGAATAATCTTTTTGGCATTTTGATGTATGTTATGTTCTTAACAGTATTCTTTTTACAACATCGTTATAGACTAATATCTGTCTTTTACATGAAAGAATACGTATTGTATTAAAACAGGTCATCATTTTGCTAAGACTAACATTTATATGTTCGTTTGAGTTAAGTCTTTACAATGAAAATATGCACATATTTAACACAGATATCTTATTCAATAGAGTGGGCTCACGTCTTGTTCATTTCATCGACGTTGCAAACTCTGTATGTTGTTGCGACGAAGCTGATATCTTTTTCGAGAGACTGAAAAATATAAGGCATATAAGATGGAACGCTGGTTCCTAAAATTGAAAACGGTTTAGTTTCATTTATAAAAAAAACAACAACCATAATTCTGAAAAGGAAATGTTTAACGTCCGAATAAGGAATTTAAAGTAAAATCTGCTCTTTGTTTATTAAAAATTGACAACATAAACACTCGTGAAGCGAAAACAAAATCCCACGGATTAACGATGGAATTGGATTTAAGATGTTTGACATGATGTTGATAGACACACTGTTAAAACTTTCCCTTCGTAATCATTTTCAAATGGTGCACCAACCTTCTCTTTTGACACAAAGATCGCGAGAGCACAACTACAACCAGCAGCAGTAGGCCAACTACTCCAAACGTGATGTACAGAAATATCCTGTCTGAAAGGTGTAGGGAATCTACAAAAGAAAGAAAAGAACAGCAGCACTAAGACAAATTATGTTGGATATAACAATCCATTAACATATACTTCTTAATAACACAACGTATGCCTCTTCATGCTTAAAATGTGAAAATTTGCCCGGGAAGGTTGTTCAGCTATCATACAATCCTTGATGTACGAGGCAGGATGAAGGTTAACGCAGAATTATATACCTGATAGTTACTATAAATGTTTCAAAGTGTGTTTAGTATCTAAAAAGTTATCTCTTAATACACAATACGGATGTAAACTTGGAATTAAAGTAGAATACATATTCTTTTTACACGAAAAACATTATTCAAATCAGCTTACAAGTTTTTTGTTGAGAAATGTTTTATCTTAGGTTTTGTGTGAAAACAACACACACTACAAAGCAACAAACACGTAGCCAGCAATACAACTAAAATACCAATACATGATATAGTTTTTTTTTTAAATCTCCACACAAATTTAAACAACAAAAACTTGTTTAATACGGATGTTTTCTAAATTACCTAACAAGTTTGTGTTTCGATGTTTTGTCACGTCAGTATGGACGTCGTTGATTTGTTCAGCGCAGTTTTTTCCCGTCCAAGGGTATACACATGAGCAAACACTTTCTTCGCACGTTCCTCCATTATGACATTTTTCGTTCGTACAATTATATGCCGAACAGTCACTTCCGGTCCAAGGTGGATAGCAGTCGCACGTAAAACTACCTGTATAAATATACCACGTATCTCTAAGTATTAAGAAAGCGCATATTTCCACCATAATAATGGCATGAATTAACATAATATAGCGCATCCCTCTTTTCAAGAAGTTATGTATCAAGAAACAATCTTATAATGATACAATCATTTAAAAAAAAAGAAATTTAGTACCAAAGAAGAGGATTCAGAGCTGATGTTTTAATAGCGCAATCAAGTCTTAAAGGTTATATTATGCAAAGGTAAAGCGGTACTTCATGTATAAAGCATTCTTAACAATTTAATAGCGACAACTAATTTTACACCCGTCTGCTTAAAAAATATACCCGGATACAACGTGTTATGCGTATACAATTAGATCATCGTTTATAAAAACTTGACAAATATTTCAACTAACTATTTGAGAACGTACCTAAAAGGGGCCTTTTCACAGATTTTGGCATGTTTTGAAGTTTGTCATTAAATGCTTTATATTGATAAATGTAAACATTGGATCTAAAAAGCTCCAGAGAAAAATCAAGAATTAAATTTAAAAAAGGAAAAAAACGTAGACCGCAGCAGGGCTCGAACCCGTGACCCCCGGAGTACTGGAGAAAAAAACCAATTAGACCGCTCGGCCATCCTGCCAAGTATTATCAGAGACGTATTTTATACCCTATATAAGCAATCTTCGTAGTTTCACAAAATTAAACGACAACAAAAGAACTCTACACATTATTCAATCGTTTCGCGTTGCAACGCTTTATAATTTTCAGGTTTTTAAATCGTCAAAAGATGCATATAATGGCTATATTAGACCATGGTAAATGTTCAGTATTACTGTTCCCTCACAAATATCATTACTAAAACGAAAATTTGCGAATCTGAAACAACTTTTTTCAATTTTGTCAATTTTTAAAAACGTGAAAATATCCCTTAAAAATATAAAAACTTTAGTTATATTTCTAAATGCCCATATCAATCCACATTTATGAGTGGTTTAACACAGTTGGACGCATACCAAATTGAATCACTTGTTTGTATCGCATAATTTGTTTCGCACAGCATGCAACATTTAATTCCCAAATGGTATTTAATGAAGTTATACATGTTCAGATATTATAATCGCTTATTAAAGCCTCTATAACGCTCAAAATCAACGAACATTTCTTTAATTATTTCGTAAGATAAAATTGAACAATTAAACATCAGTGTTACTTATGGCATTTGCCCAAACTTCAACACAAGAATCTACATTTATTCATTCTTGGCAAGGGTTAGTCCAGACGATTCCGTAAATATATAATACTAATACATATTTAATGTATAAGTATATTTGTCATACCCGGCCAAAATTGCCAATTATCTAGTTATGTTTCAGCCGGAATAACGATGAATTGTCTGTAAAATCCAATCGATTGGTGCAAACTCGTTTATAAATAACCGAAAAAAGAGTGATACAGTTATCTCTAAACAAGACGTCATCTTGAGCAATATATGTCTGGAATTACGAAAATATTGAGTAAAACCAAGGATTCACAGTAACGGCGCTCAGTCGTCATACCTGGTGTATTTGTACAGCACCCTATGTGATTACAAACACCCGGAATCGTGCATTCGTCTACATCTGTGTTACAAACACTATGTTGATCGCCGAGATTGTTTTGCCAACCATGACTGCATATACATCTGAAATTGTTATGATCAGAGCTTATATACAAACAACACAATTATGAAATGGGCATTTTTATATATAATTATCGCGATTAAACGCATTTTTTACCCGAACGTTGCTGGCTTTTAAATACTAAATACTGACCTCAGATATGGATTATAGTTAAAACGTACATGAACTCGTTCACATTGAGTGCTTAAGCATAGCCATGGTCTCCACAGACTGTGTCTTTACAGTTGTCTCCCGAATAGCCAGGCATGCAAACAAAGTTTTCAGATATGTTGGGGGAGCAATGTTCTGTCTGTGTCCATCCGGCAAGGCATTTACAGCTAAATAAATGAAATTAGAAAGAATGTAAGTAAACTTCCATTCATTTACCATAAAAGCTTATATGTATGTGTATTTATGTAATTTATGCGCGTTTTGTGGTATCGTATTAGGTGCCAAGTATTTCGCAGTTGGTGATTCATTAAAAAACGACCGTATACTGTTTATAGATTTTAATATCTTGCTGGTGCAATAGCAGTTTCGCTTTGCTTACGTTTCAGTTCAATTAGACATGAACAATTATTGGGTTTCATTTCGAAATGGACAGAATGTAATGTAAATAAAACATTTATGTCTTTAAATATCACGATACAATTTTATTTTGAATATATAGCACAATTAACGCGAGAGAAAACATCGCGTTTTTGTGTAATAACGCCATGAAAATGCAATACAATAGGTCAACACTTTTATATTGCAAAAAAGTGTCATAATTGAGCTTTTTATAGCTTAATAATTACTTATTTATTCACGGAGTTTTTATTTATAATGATAGTGAATACTCTGAAAGCAGTTATCTTCGTCAATAAAAGTTACTTTCTTAATAAACTGATAAACCTTGTCTTTTCCATAACACTGTTTTTCGCTGCGCAGTAAAATCCAGAATTATTTATGAAGTCATAAATGACTTACACATAACTTCCAACATTGTTGTTACAGCGCCCTCTGTGTCCGCACGGGTCATGAAAATGATTGGCGCATTCGTCCAAGTCGTCACATAACCCAGTAGTAGCATTTAGTGAATAACCCTGTATAAAATTGTAGAATAAAGTTATAAAAACTCAAATATAATGAAAGTATTTTCTAATTAATTAACTTTTTGTGAATCTTAATCTGCATCTTCAGGCGAATTATGATAAAGCTTTTACATAAAGTTTGTACGGTAAGGTTTAGTACTTCATTACACTTTAGCAAAAACACAAGTTATAAATAATGGTTTAAACATATATTTATGACCTAATAACATAGAATATAACTACAAAGTTGACACGGGACTTGGGCTGAAAGGTAAGGTAAACCTTTCATAGGCAGTTAGCTGTGACAATTACATTTTTTTTAAAGAAGATCGACATAAATGTGCACTTTAATTGGTTCAGCGTCGGGTTTATTAGACTTAGACTAGTTTTAGCGTTACATAATAGAAGTAGTGTGCTATAGATTCTAGCATAAAAGCGCTGAGCTATTTCGTAAGCGAGCAATAGAAGAGGCGTTTTGTATACAGTCGGGCAGCAAGTTGTCGCTGACAACAAGTGATGGTAGAAATGTGTTTTTGTATTGGTCGTTTGAAAAAGACTTTGTTTAATGTCGATTCAATTCCGTTATAAGTAAGGAAATGTCCCTCTTACTGTTAGTGGAATAACGTAAGCAAGGTAATCCGGGGCAATTTCAGGTTATTATTTTAGTTTGTTTAAACCTATTTATTTTAGCTCGATTGCATCGAAAGCCTTCTGCTAATTTGAAACGCTCTCGAGTCCGTTTCCTGGGACTATAACCAGTGCTTGGTGTCTATTGAGGAGATCTTCAGAACGCTCCCACAGTGGGGATCGAACCCATGAACTCCTGGTCGCTAGGCGGACATCATATCAACTTCACCACGTCGACCACGTTTTTATTTTGTGGAAACAAACTAAGATGGGGTTGGTTGCGCCAAGTTGTGTGAGATTCCCAACCAAAAACATATGTTAACTTTTCATATGACATATTTTATTATTTCCGTGGTAGCAAGTTCCGCTGTTTCTTGTTGATTTGATTCAATGTCATGCTCTTCGGCTCTTAAACGATTGTGGAAAAGTATTCTGTCGTATTCAAGAATTGGACGTATAAAGAAAATGTATATAGTTTCATGTGATTTTCTATCGAATGCACTATTGTTTGTTAATTCGCTAGCACCGAACCTCCAGCTACGTTTATGTTCACAAAAATATACATGGATACATACCATTTGACACGTGCATACGCCGTGGGCTTCTTGACACATGTTTGTGTCCCTACATGCTTTTCCCGAACACTTGTCAAGGTCTGCCTCGCACACATAGCCACACTTAATTTGAGGAAAAGAATACGTTTTAAAAAATAGCGTATAGTAAATTAATGGTTCTTCAAATAATGTTCGTTTTAAACGTACGTTAATTTCTCGTTACTTATAAACTAATTGAAGCTAAGAATTTTATTTTCACGAAATATCACCATTGTTAACCTTCTCGTTATTAGAAGAAAAAATGAGAGCAAATAAAATCTTGCACTCTTGTATAAATAAATACTTCTTAATAAGTTTTCAGCCATTTAAAAGATCCAGAGTATTTTTGTTTTTGGATATTTATGTGCGTTGTTAATAAATAAAACAATTGGGCGTTTGAATGTTTGAATACGTTCTTTTATTTTTACAAACGTTCCAGAGTCTGTCTTAATTGGAGAAAACGAATCCAAAACTGTAAAAAGAATACGAACCACTAGCAAGAAAAAAGTTCCTTGAATGATTGTTTTCAGCGCCATCCTCTTTGGAATTAATATAGTTAATCCATGATATATATCACACATGTTCCTAGTTTGCGAGGTTTGAATGATTTAGTCGTTTTTAATTTAAGCAAGCGGAAGTTTGATAAGTATTATTATGATAAATTGTGTTGTTTATCAAAAATTGTATCGGATATCGAAGTGGTGCATGACTTACTAGAATCCATCGGATTTAAATGGGTTATGATAACATTTCCTAAGACAAATTCTTCAGTGTTACTTTGTTTAAAATTAAAAATATTCTCAATTTTAGTGTTAGAATCCTATCACTACTGCATAAAGATGCTTCGCCACAAAACACTTGAAAACGATCTTCCGCGCTATACAATTATTAAAGATAGCTTTAATCTTCCTCAAATGTCAATTACTTTTGTATTTTAATTTTGTACACATATCATCTTTAAATCCGATACAGTTTTGTAGTTAATTAAAACAATATATATATTTACGAACATATATATATGTAACTTATTTGTATAATATTTATTTAAACAAGAAGACGTGTTCCGGACACATGCTTATTTTCCGAGTTCCAATACATTTGACATAAAACGCAAAAAATCCTCCATGCACTTAATGCCAAATTAAATAATTAACTTTTCAGTTTGCTACAGAAAGTGTTTTTGTAATGCATGGATATATCTCTTTAAAATAATCATAGTGCTGAATAACGACGACTCAGATAAAAACTAACAATTCGTAAATTTGCTTTTAGCAATTCATTAAAACCCGCAAACAAAAAAGGTAACATAGAAAAAAAACAATCCGAATGGAAGCAGCAGTTCATTTTGAAACGATGTGAACTGCATTTTTCATAAAAAAGATGCTACAGTTTCGCAATCAACTATCGACATCTATACAGTATTTGTGTGCCCTTTTTATTAGGCAGATTGTAACCGTCAGATATTTTGTAATTAAAAACTATGTTATTTTGTAATTACTACCATATTGCATTATATACACTTGTATATTGTTTATCATTTAGGTGTTGTTTTTCCCTATCGTGATATTCTTTTTGACCAAAATACTTTAAAGTTGTTTTCAACATTGACCTTAAAACGTGTAATCGTAGGTTTTAAACAAGCCTTCGTTCCAGCAGTAGAATCGTGACCTCACTTTAAAGGGATCTTTTCACGCTTTGGTAAATTGACAAAATTGAAAAAAGTTGTTTCAGATTCGCAAATTTTCGTTTTAGTTATGATATTTGTGAGGAAACAGTAATACTGAACATTTACCATGCTCTAATATAGCCATTATATGCATCTTTTGACGATTATAAAACCTAAAAATTATAAAGCGTTGCAACGCGAAACGATTGAATAATTTGGAGAGTTCTGTTTTTGTCGTTAAATTGTGTATTACTACGAATATTGCTTATATAAGGTATAAAATGCGTCACGTATGTGTACTCGGCGGAATAGCTCAGTAGGCTAGAGCGTTTTTACTTCAGGACTCTGGCAGGACTCCAGGGGTTACTGGTTCGAAACCTGCTCCGGGCAATGTTCTTTTCCTTTTTTTAATTTTATTCTTGATTTTGTACTGGAGCTTTTACGATCTAATGCTTACATTTATCAATATAAAGCATTTAATGAATAAGTTAAAAAATGCCAAAATCTGTGAAAAGGCCCCTTTAAATGGATTGCATTCAATCCTGCAAGGTATAAAGAATCAAGAACAGTTCGAGGTTATTAAAAGAATATAGTTCGATAATTATATATACTTAGGATAAAGACGCAATTAACACATTACGTTAGGCAATCACAGATGCAAAATTATAGATGGCTAGAATAGGAGTGATAGGTTCTAACTACTCTTCTTCGTTATTTTAATATTCCCCTGCACTCTAAATGCATCTGAATTTTACAAAAGTATAACAATGAGGCATCCATCTGTTTAAATGTAGGTCTCAGTAATGGGTGATGATTTGTAACCACAACTTACACCCGGAAGACATATCTTTATAAATATAAATAAGCAAATTGCTAGTTGAATAGTACAGTAACATATGTTTTAACAACTACCTATGGACATTGTATACACATTGTTTAAACATAATCATGCAATGAGACAATTAAAAAAACGTTATAAAGAAGGCACTGTATTAACAATACATAATGTGTTTGTTTAACAATAACATTTACAATTCGCTATAAGACATACATTTGACATGTTCAAATACTCGGTAAAATATAATGATCCAGAGAGCTATTATAAAAAAATGCGAATTGTCATCAATTTCATATAATTTTCATTGAAATATGAACAATTCAGAACGTGGTAACGGTGCTTTTTAACGTACGTAATAACCCGAATTGTGCTTTTGACTTTTTCTAATTATCCTCACAGGCCACGTCCAAAGGAAATGGCAATACGATGACCGGTTTAGTATTGATTGAGTTTAATCCAAAAAAAAATAATTTTACAATAAAACCGCTATTTAAATTGATAAAGATACAACAGACTCGGTTCGTTTGCAAGCATCATAAGTTACTTCGACATCCATGTATATAATTATGTTCACGTTGACCAAAAACTGTACATATACTGTGTTTTTCAAAATGTCTTTTTCCCATATATATTCAATAAACGTATGGAGAGAATAAATAATAAACTACTTGCTCTTTAATATCAATAATTCCCACTGAAACATGTCAGGTATATTTTGGTATATTTTGGTATACTTGATTTTTTAATCAGTCTTGTTAAGCACATTGCAACATACGATACAGTATTACAACTTCCAAAAAAGGCATCGGCCGGTAATCGAACCTGCTAGGCCCCATGCTAATCTTTACATCCTTACCGGCGAATTATGCTGAACTATGACGAATCACTTTCGCATGCATAGATGTGAAAGTACAATATAGACATAACAATGTTTGTGAACCCTGGATTTTTAATACAATTTTAATATAAGGGTGAATCTAACCATTTTGGTACAAATGTTCAAGCAAGTTGGACGCATTGTTTTGAAAGTATTGGTCCTATAATCCTTACGCTTTGAACAGGCCGGATATTGTGTAACACAGTAGAATTGAAGTCCTACAAATGCAATGTCTAATCAGCATTTGTAGTTAAAAGGTTTGCATTATTTCTTTCCTTTGAATATACTCCGGTTCGAATATCGGTCGACTATCATGTTTATTTTCCTTTAAATAAACGAAAATTTTCCCCTATGCATCAAATACTTTTTCTCAGGCTTTCATAAATTTTTGAAAAAGAAAACAAGAAATATTAAATAGTATACAGTAGTCATTTTTGAACTAAAAAAATATCATGTACGACATTCGGAATAGGAGTGAAGATGTATACCACGGTACAAAATTAGTGGGGATTCTAACTGATATCTGACCTTTACAAGCAATTAAGGCGTATTTACCTGTTTTGCAAACACGTTCGTCTTGTGCGATGTTATTATTGATATTCATCGTTCAAATGAAAACTAAACGTAACATTCAAGTGTTTGATGTGTAACACCCTGGGATAAGGGCAAAGATAATAGTAATTCCATCTAAGCTTTATGATTTAGGATAAATCAGGTTTAGCAGATTATATTAATTTGGCAAGTTTTTCAATATGGTTACACAAAAATGTATTGCCATGGTTGAAATTGATAGTTGACTTACTGATTTCTATACATCTAATACGTAAATGTACCATGCATTCGAAAACGTTATGTTAATTGTATGTATTCGAACATTTAATTTTAACAAACATTAACTTTAATCGGATAATGCTATCATGACGCTAAAAAGTAAACTTGGTAGTTTTGTGTGTGTTGAATACCAATTAATGAACTAAAATCGGTAAAGTAATAACTATTTGGAATCACAAACTATTTATTCTCTTTACATGCGATAGCTTCTGATGATTTGAGTAAAACACATCGATTGCCAAGCGTTCAAAATCTTTAAGCTATTCATACCGAGAATCTTTGACAATGCATATAATTAGACGAATTTCTTTAAAACACAATAATTGGTGATTAAAAGCAACGCAATTGATTTCAATTACAACAGATTTCCTTTGAAATTCATTTAATTTCTTTAGATTTTATGATTCTTTTACGACACATTGACGAATGTGCGTTTACTCAAAGCAGTGTCACTTCTACCTTCACATTAATACAATAGCAAAGGCAATGCTCAGCGATACGTTTAACAATTAATACATGTTTATACAGGCAATTTGTTTTTTTTTCTTCACACAACTGGTGCAACTCGAGTAATCCAAGTTGAATCGTTACGGTCGGTATCGTATGCATTATAAGTTTTAGTTGGACGTGTTCTTGTTACATCGTCTATCTGTCTCGAACGGGAACGGGCTTTTTGCATCTTACTGTAAAACAACGATAACTACATGTAAATCAGTTTGTCAAAACTATGATAACAAAATTATGTTGTTTTTATTGTGCAGTGAAATAAAAAAAAGTAATGATATCGTGACGTCATGATGATGTAGCTTGCTGGCTATTGACACTGTTCATAAAAGTATAATTTTAGGAACAAATGCATTGGTTCATGCGTCAAACGTCAATAATCTTTAAATACAGATCACACATCTTTTACCTGTATATGCAAACCGTCAATAGACAAATGACCGTCATAAATATAAGGGCGAGTCCTAGCAATGTGTAGTGCAGCACATAGTTTCTTGTAGCAGCATTATCTGTAACATCGAATACGAAAGCAATTAACCTATGGAACACATGAATTTTCTTCAAATGACAATCTTATACCACCTTTACACATATTTAATACTATTTTACATATATGCATATGCAATGGTCATAGGAACACAACAATTTTAATATTGATGTTATATTTACCTTTTCTAGAAATGCCAGATTCTCCTGTGCAACATATTTGCAAAGAACAATATTTCCCAGTCACAGTTGATATACATATACACGTTTCGTTCACACATGATTCCCCATTCCTATATAAGCCTGTGGTACAGTTGTATATAGAACAGTCTTGACAATTCCAAATTAATAAAAATGTACAATTGACATTGTTGCAAGATCCACCGTTCTTACATGCGCGTGTTGTACGATTGTATTTAGAACAATCTTCCCAAGTTAAATTAGATACACATGTACACGTGTCATAGATGCATGATTCACAATTCCTTGATAAGTTAGTGGTACAATTAAATATATAACAATCTCCTCCTGTCCAATTCGAAAAACACGTAGACTTGTTATCGAAGCGTGATCCGCTATTGCTGCATAAGCTTGTGTTACAGTTGTATATAGAGCAATGTTCGCCGGTCCAATTAGATAAACATGTACATTTGCAATTGTTGTATGTTCCACCATTCTTGCATGAGCCAGTGGCACAGCTGTATATAGAACAATCGTTTCCTGTCCAATTAGGTAAACACGTGCACCTGTCATTGTTGCACGTTCCACCATTCTTACATTCGCCAGTAGAACAGTTGTATTTAGAACAATCTTCTCCGGTCCAATTAGATAAACATGTACACTTGTCATTGTTGCAAGTTCCACCGTTGCTGCATAAGCCAGTGGAGCAGTTGTATACATGACAATCCTCTCCTGACCAGGGAACAAGACACTCGCATGTGAACGACCCTGCCAAACATACATTTTCATTTATGAAGAAGCTTCTAAAAATGTATCTGTGTGAGCAATTTTGCCGTGGAACCAACCCATACTGTAAACACAGTTTCGTTTATGTTTTAACCTAAGCTGAAATTGATAATTTTATTAAGTGATTCAGAAAAAAACGATTATCTGTTGTTTTGTTTTTATTAAATGATTGAAAACGTCGTTTATATAAAGTGAACGATGCATGACAAACATGAAACGGTCAGCATAGGTCGACGTGTTTAAGTATAAGCCTTTAAATCGGACTGTTCTTATTCCGGTTCAACATACCTTTCTTTCGTTAATTGTTTTTATAACTATGCTTTAAGTAGTAATTTCTGATTATAAAACCTATCGATTTAATCTTCGAAACATGACATTCACTTCTTCATATTTAAACATTCAAAACGTGCAAAAGGTCTGTGAACAAGCCTCTATACATTTCTCGTTGAAACTACATTGTTTGCCTTCATCGGCATTTTGCTCTTCACTTTTTAAGGTTTATAAATCAGATTGTGTGTTCAAAATTAACGCCTTGATACTTATCTATATGTGCTACATGAAAGACATGCACTGGTTAAGCTTTAAGAAACACCTAAAATTACATATGCATAGCACACTGCTTCTTACATAATTTAAAATACTGATCGTTATTTTATCGTTAAATTGTTTGTTTGTGTTTGTTTTTCACTTGGACAAACTCTCCAACCGTTTTTATACAGAAATATATAGAAACTTTATTGGTCCATTGAATCAGTTTCCGCACTGGGGTCGAGTTAAACATATGTACAGTAGTTACGTAGCAAACAGTTACGAAATAAGGGAAACATCACACATATGCATGGCCAAAACAAATGTAAATTCAGTAACGTTATTACGCCCTAAGATAACCCGCTTATGCTAATGGGAAATCATGTTACTGTAAAGGTGGGGGAACTTGTGCTTTGTCGGTGACAAATATATGCATTAAAGCCATGGCAATAAAATAAGTCAGGTAAATGTATAAGAACCATACGTCGAATCTTCACAGAACTAGTCAACTTATATCAATGTCAAAGTGACCATTTCACGTTTTGAAAAATTAGCACATTAAAAGAATTGTCGCAGATTCGGAAATATTCATTGTAGTTAGGATAAACGAGAGAAAACAATACTACTGAACAGTTACCATGATAAAAATATCCGTTATATGCATCTGTTAACGAATTAACAACGTAAACATTATGAGGCGTGACAAATGCGAAACGATTGAATGATTTGGAGAGTTCTGTTGTTATCGTTATATTTGGTGACACTACGAGAATTGCTTTATACAGTATAAAATACACCACTCACTGTATGAGCAGGAATGGTTGAGTGGTGCAGATGTTCGAGTTTTACTACAAGAGTCAGTGGCTCGAGACCAGATGAGGATAACTTTTTAACTTTTAAGTTCCATTGTTTAAATTTATAAATCAAAAGCATTAAAGTTCAAACTTCAATACATGCCAACATCTGTGAAATTGTCCCTTAAAAGGCGCATACGGGATTTGGATCACCTTGTTTACTTGTGACCGTGCTATGTTGGTTACAAACATTCAAATTAAAACCCATGGTAATAATAATGCATCCGGTATATATGTTGTAAAACTACGTCAGCATTGTTAACAAGGTTAAAGGTTAAAGCGTTTATATATAGTTTTGCACCTTGACTATTGATGCACGTGCTACGTTGGTTACACGCATTTGGGTCATGACACTCGTCTATATCTTGATTACATGGGTTCTTCCTTGAACCATGGATGTTTGTCCATCCAGCATCACAGATGCATCTGAATCGGAAATATAATATTTTCATCACGATATTAAATGCCGCATCAATCACCGAGCTAAAGTATATATAGAAAAACAACGTGATTTTATTTAACAATACATTAAACAGTGCATCATTTTGTCGATAATGAAGTCTTTTCATGATATGATCAGTGCACTTTGCAGGTTTCGAATGTTTAAATAAAGCAATTTACTCGAAATCACTCCAGTCTTTTGGCTGGGCGTACCCATGTTGACCGCATATTGCATCGCTACACCTATTCCCCGTGTAACCAGGCATGCAGAAAGCAGGGTCGGATAATTTCGTCAAACAATGGGAATCATTCGACCAGCCTTCTAGACAATTGCATCTGTAAAAGAAGTGAAACACGTTTTAATTAAACAGAAACATAATGGACTGTGTAGAACAAAATGTTAACAATTGGCGGATGATAAGGATTATGAATTTTCAAACAAACATTATTTTTATAATCCATGGCAAATGTGTCTAAACTTAGAACAAAATATGTTTTAGTCCTACACATTTAAGATTTCTAAACGAAGAGCCTTTGTTTCCAAATTTTAACCACTGTTTGTAAAATTAATATTCTAAATTTTGAACAATTAAAGTTCTGAAATTTATTTTTATTTTTACGGATTGTGACGTTGATGACGACATATTGTCAAAGTAACGTCTTTTTCCTGGTCAGTAGAAAAAACCCTTAACAATTCAATACAAATACTTAAAATACCAACTTAACATGTTGAAAACAGTACTATTCACACGTGTTGTTTTACGCTAGGAATAAGTTCGAACGTATGACAGAAATACGCATTAGACTTCATGTTAAAACAAACACAGATTAAATACAGATTTATTATGATTTGAAGAAAAGCGATACATTTGCAAAATGAAAGATACATATGCGATCACAAATTGGATGCTTTATACAATATTTCCAGTCGTAAAACCATACATTTCTAATCATCATAAGTAAAAAGAGTAAATATGGCGACGAGTAGATTTTCATCATTGTCACGTTTTGTGCTTTTAATCTGTTAGTTCTTATAAATTTTAAAATACCTTTTCTTTCTAGCCTTAATTCTGAATAATTCGTGTAAGCATTAAGAATTGATATCTTACGTGTAATCCCCAATGGTATTGGAACACAGCCCCCTGTGTCCACACGGATCATGGTGATGGGCTGCACATTCATCAATGTCTAAACATTCTCAGACGGCATCAAAAATGTAACCCTATTTTACATGACGAATATTTTATTTAATTTTTGTCCTGTTATTTTATATGTGCATTAGAGCAATTTTAAGTACAATGAAACACATCGCATTAGACAATATGTCACATTATTGAGATATGGCATGTGTATATACAAATATCATACACATTGCAAAATACAGTAGTAAAAGTGTGTTATGTTTGGTAATCGCATTATACTAGTGACATTCAGTGCCCCAGATAAGCTGCGTATCTGCGTCTTTCACTCTATTAAAATATCTAAAAACGCAAATAAATACAATATCATGCGTATTGAAAACGCAAACAATTTGAAAATTACGCTAATTCTGCAAATTTAATGCGTACGATACAATCGCTTCGATCGAAAATGCTTTGCTCATTTTAGGTATTTGCTCTTTGGAATTATTATTGTAAAGCGGGGACAGTTTCATCCAGCAAGCGCCTGGATGACGGAGCAGGATAACAGTCAAAGTTATTCAAACGCTCTGCGGACCAGATTTCATAGTTAAAGAAAGCGTCTGACCAAATTATTTACGATAACATACATGCGTTTTCAATCTGACTTCATATGTCAATCATTGTGCATGTATTTGTAAAGCGACTGTACTTTCAGTTTCTATAACGATCCGAAATAAATATGTCTAAAAGAGGTCGAAAACGTCCGCGATTGTTGCGCCAAAATATCAGTCTATATGTTTGACAGTTACAAAGATGTCAATTAACAATTCTTTTTTAAAGTTTTATTATGGATAGTTTCAAGGATTAAAGAAGTTATGAAATATCAGTTTATTAAAGTTAATTATAATAGTTTACAGTTTTATTGAATCAATACAAGTGTGCAGCTTCAACAGAAGTAAAGCATCAATGATTTTAAGGTATACCTTTTTATAACTCATTTCACCCTATTTCAAGAATGAAATCACCCTATTTTTCAAAATCAATGGGTGAAAACCCTATTTCCCAAATAATTATCTGGGGCACTGCATACATTTATACATTAATTGATCTTTTTGGAATAGTGAAACGAATATAAGGGTGCAATAAAATTTGATATTTGTGGTACATTTTAACGTATATAAATCCTATTTTAGACAGCGTTGAAAAATTTGTTTTCGAACAAAGTAAATTTCTTGATACGACCTGCTATGCGTTGCATACTTTTTAGGTCACGGTTTTCAAGAAATATCATGGTGCTGCCATCTTGATTATTTTCTTAAAAACCTATTACATATTGAATATTTACTGTTGTATTTTCAACTATAAGGAAAGATTACAAGTAACCAAATAACTAAATTTGACAACATATGTTTATACTGCTACAGACAAGACTGTTATAATCCAACAATATCTTACTTTTACAATCAGATAGTAAACATGTTTTCAAATAGGTGTATCATGTACTATGTTTCTTTTATTTACCCTTCATAAATCCTTATTTCAGATAATATAATTTGAGTCGTCTGGAAGTTTCATTTTAAACACATATTTTTGAAATGTTGAATATGCTATTAAATAACTATTTACTCCAAAACGATATTGTATGAAATAAGATATTATTTACATTCTGTTGGAAATAGTTATGTTGCAGATATGTAGACATTCGGTTAAATAATTTAAACTTACTCCAATATCTTTCAGAAAAACGATGATTACAATAAAAATCTCACGTCGTCATAAACCTACGTAAGTACTCGCGTTCTTTCGCATTTCTGCGTTATGTAAATTAAACTTGAAACACGCACATAACGGAAATAATAAAATCATTATATATAAGTACCAGCGATGTGTACAATGCAGTGATATATTGGCACTTGCTCACAGTTGGCGTCCTCAAATCGGACTAGCCGATGGGTATATTCCATGTTTACTCGTCCAATCATATCATCACTATACACATCGCTTTTACATAACCTAATATTATTATTTAATTTGCCTGTACACTATGTGCGCAACGACATGTATCACTCTTCTTACCTTTCTGCATATACATGTTCCCAAATATTCACCGCATAAATCTTTCTGCTTGCATGCTTTACCGTCGCATATGTTACCCACACATGAATGTGCACACTGAAATATGAATATCATGTATTATATATAATTAATTGCTGTCTTTAAGCGATATTTTCCACAATCATATGCAGTCTTTCTTATTAACTTTCCATTTCAAACCGCAATTTATAAATTAATGGTATGTTTACCAGTATCAGCGTTGTAACAACAACAATGCATTTATTGTCGACCATTTCACATGCTCTTTGAGACTAAATGTTTAAAGGGTTTCACGGTGGGTGATATGAACGTTCAACTATAAATTATTACAACCGCTTGATGATAAACCATCTTATTAAAACCCGACAACCAAGCAAGATATTTGTACATAAAAACTGGATCTAAGAATTTTGATAATCGTGTTTATGATATTCTTGAAAACAGAATGCGGCTAATTATATTATAGTTAATGCTCCGAATTACTAAATAAATAGCATCTGTTTAAAAATTAGAAGATTGATATTGTGTTAAACTTGTTCGCAGCCTATATACAAATAATGGAATCTTTTATATAAATGAGCGAACGTTATATACTAAAAATACAGTTAGTTTGAACGCGTAATCATTGTTGGAAATTGAGTTATTTATCAATCGTTTATAAAATATGGAACAATTGATTTTAAAGCTAACTCATGTTGAAATTGCTGACAGCAATTAAATTTCGAAAAACAAACATAAAAGTTGAAGTCCAAGTGCAAGCAATTTAAATTGGACAATTCAATTTAAGTTTGAGTTTCCTTACATAAGTCTAGAAAAAAGTAAAGTCACTCGATGCAAACTTAAAATTGTTAACAGTCCTTTGTCAAGTCCTGTGACAACATAAGTATCAACAGCTAAAGAGATACCAAACGGCTGTATTGAAAAAGTCTGGTTATAGTCTTATGTATATACAAATGTCATGACATTATCAGAAAAAGCATGCCAATTTACTTTTCGAGACACATCACACTGGTGTTTTTAAAATATTATTTTAATTAGCAATTTCACTTTAAGCACAGGAAGTTCTTGTTAAAATGGATTGTTATTTTCCGTCCTTGTTATTTGTTTTACGAATTAAATCATGGGGAGCAATCAAGCAATAGATAAGTAATGCATTTAGTGATTTGTATCATGCTATGGTTTTTTATAGTTACCATTGGCATTGTATTTTCAGGTTATTACGTTCAACACCTCAAAGTAGTTAGATTATTAAAAAGAAAAAAAGGTGTACAACAAGCACTGTCCTTTGGAGGTTTATACTGATATGTACATAACGAAAAAGAATTTCAGACACATGCCCCTCTCGGACATAAGAAACCACGTCGAATTTGAGTTAGATAGACACTTGCCTCCTTGGATACATCCCCACCCGGACGCTAACCCTCCTAATTTGTTTTTAAGTTTATTGTATAGGTTTTAATGATACGCAATTATTACTATTGTTATTGTTTACTCCTAGTGTTCTAGTTCTAAAATTCCTTAATATTTCGAACAAGCTATTATTTACTATTGTTGGCTATAGGATATAAAGAAAATAGAAACATTTGGTTAAACATGTTTGTGCAAGGTTACCATTACATGTTGTATATTATTGCACTATTATACGCATGCGTTACGTGGACACATAGTTCAGTGTCTACACAAAGGAATACACAACTTTTTACAGTTGCTTTTAAGTTTTAAAGTCAATACAATAGTTCACATGGTATGCTTAAAATTACATCATTACACAAAGTAGCATCCTTGTTATAACGATGTGTCAACTTTTTATGGTGGACGAACAGGTTCAAATGTCTGAATCGTATCATACGGTTTAGCTAGAACCGTATCATACGGTTTATAAACCGTATGATACTATTGTGTACGAAGAGGTCCAAAAGTTTCAATCGTATCATACGGTTAAGCTAGAACCGAATCATACGGTTTATAAACCGTGTGATACGCTTTTGACCGTATGATACGCTTTTAACACTTTTGGACCGGTTCGAACGTTCAACCATATGATCCGAAACAATATGATACGAATCGTATAAGACGAATTATGACGGGTATTAAAAATGGATTTATTCAGTGTAAACCGTATGATACTGTTAACGCTAAACCGTATGATACGAATCGTCAACCGTTTGATACGAATCGTATCATACGGTTTCTCACCAAACACTTAAGCGTACAATCGGTCCAAAAGTCAAAACCGTCTGATACGATCATATCATACGGTTGAGATTTTTGGACCTGTCCGTACACCGTATGATACGTTTTAAACCGTATGATCCGCTTTTAAGACTTTTGGACCGGTTCGTACGTTAAACAGTATGACCCGAAAACGTATGACACGAATCGTATCAGACGGTTTATGACAATTTATTTCGCCGGTTAAAAATATATTTACTCAGTGTAAATGTTTTACAAAAAGTGTTGTGAACAGTTTCGATTGTTTATACGTACTCACATCCCCATATTTGTGATCCGTAACAAAGAATGGGGTTGACCCCCGAATCGAACATTTTGAACATTTCGAGAGGCTGGAAGTACCAAATGGCTTTTGCCAGTTATTTATTGAGAAAAAAGCCTTTGTGCTTGGGCAGCTAGCTTATTAATTGCCAATTTCCATGATAATAAAAGGGTAAAAATAAGGCACATATACTTGTATACTGGTATTGTTTTGACTTCTTAGCCCCGAAAATACCAACGTTCGGTGCGTTTTAATACTCCACCGTTAAAACAATTATCTTGGTTTTATTGAGATTTACTTCCATTTCTGTGTTTTTACAGAATAACTAAATTAAATTAATTTGCTCTTATAATTTTGATTTGTTTCCGCACAATTTGCGATATCGTCAGTGAACATTAAACAAATGATGTCAGGAATATCATTAGTGACAAAATACCCGAATCACAGTTCCCACGCAGAAAGGTAGATATATCGTCAATAAAGAGGGCAAATATTGTCGAACTTGTTTTATCTCCTTGTCTGGTGCCGATGTTACAAGATAACTAATTGGTAACAGCGTGCTCAACTGATTGTGTGTAATAATCTGAGCACGTATATTTCTTTTGAACTTTTACGCAGGACTTTAAGTTCTTAAACATAGCTTTTAGAACATTCAGAAATTTACCATGCAAGCCATTGCTTTCAAGACATTTAAACAATTTGAAATGGTTAATTGAATCAAATGCTTTTTTGAAATCAACATATAAACAATAGAATATGCCTTTCTTTTTCGATAGATATTTTCCTAGCATAGCTTGGAGGCAAACATGTTGTCAACTGTCGAGGACCCGCGTCTGCAACCAGCTTGCGATTCGTCGATTGTATTATTGTTCTCGGCCTAAGAGTATAAAAGAGCATTAATTATTTGAGAAAATACGTTGTACATCGTGATATCAAGTATAAAAGGCTCCTATGACGACAGCAGCTTCGCAGTAGCAGCTCCGACTCTTTGGAATTCACTTCGTGTGGAATCAGGGATGCCAAATCATTGTGTTCTTTTAAGCGGTCACTTAAAACACACTATTGCATTGAGGTGTACGGGAAGTAAGTCTCCGGGGGCAGTGTGCTCAGTTTTGTGAACTTGTGATTGAGGATTGCCTCGCACTCTTGTCATGCCTCTATCACACCCCTTTCCTGCCAATCATACATTTTTATATCTTTTTAGCTGTTTTCATGTTTTCCAGTCAGAACATATTGTTTTACTCTTAATCTTTTAACATTCCACTGTTGAATTAATGTCATGCTCATTGTAAGGGTCCATTTTATCAATGGAATGTACATTTAATCAATTGATTTTTTATTTCTAGTACTTTTAGATAAATTCATTTAACCGTGTTGTATGTTTTTACCTATAATGTTAATACATCTTGTTATATGGTTACGTTGTATTTTATACTTAATTTTGTCATGTAATTTCATGTTAAGCGGTTTTGAACGCACATCTATGTGTGATCAGAGCGCTAAACAAGTCAGGTATAATAATAATAATAATAATAATAATAATAATAATAATAATAATAATAATAATAATTATAATAATAATAACAATAATAATAATAATAACATTTAGCACCCTTATCTCAAGCGTTTCAATCCGACACACTGTTTTATGTGGTTGGCTAAATCAACAAATGCGCACTCTCCAACAAACAATATTTATCCCCATATAATTAAAATTTAATGAAATGCACGAGGCTTCAAAAATACGTTCATGCTTATCAAGGGACACAAATCTATTGACCATGCGAAGGTACCTCAGTATTTATATCCAGTCTGTTTCCGTACGGGCAATATATATTCACCTTAAAACAGCGTATTCACATAAATAGCCATTGCGCTCTTTGGGTGGGATGCTCTACATGTCCCTTGGTTCATTTTGGACAACACAATGTTATTGAATACTTGTACTTCAGGGTGTGTTGTTTTGATGTATTATTTTTTTTTAGAGATATCTCGATCAATACCAACAAGCTACATGGTTGCTATCATTTACATTTACCCCATGATTTATTGTGTGTGTATGTTTTATTATATTGTTACTGTTCAAGTCAATGTGTGACACTTATTGTTGTTTTCTATGTTGCAACATGAAACGGTAATACAAGTAAATCATATTGTATACATCTCTATTTAATTATGTTTGCTTTCGTTTGATGCAAATACAATTGACAACTTTGTATGCGTAAAGCAAGGGAGAAACACTAGTTCCAAAAACCTTTACTCAAGATTTTGTTTGTACTAGTATTTTCCTGTCATTAACCGGAAAGTATTTCATAAATCTTAATATCAACACGAGGTTTGAACTTGATGATCTAAGGAAGAAAGGATAAACCATTACTTTTCATTGTTCCTGCATGATTCGACTTTGAAGAAGAATATCGAAATGAAATAATTCACACAATTATTCATCAATGATTAAAAAAATACTGAATCTTATTTCAAAGGAAGTGTATACAACTAGTATTTTCATTTAAAAACCATTATATTTTTTCGGATTCGTTCTCAACATGATAAAAGGTCTATCTCAACGGTTATCCTATGCTTGTCAAGATTTTGCGTTTTTGCATTATATGCGTTTTCATTTGTTCTTAAACCATATTGAAATGTTAATACCAAAATCGTGTATGCATCTTATTCACAAACATTTTACTTTCGACTCAATTGTTTTTTTAAAGTCTGAGCTAAGTAGGCGAATATTCTAGCCATCAAACCAGTTTCAAACTCCAAATGTGCATTGTCCATTCCAGGGCTATGACCACCAACTTCTATTATTGGTTTATTGAGCACACATAACCCTGTAATGTATAGAGACAATATGTCACGTGTTCAAATTAAAGACAATCAGAGGTTAACAAGAACTTCTTGGTTTATACTATCTCTGGGGCTTAATTTTTCGTATATTTGTTAAAGTGACTTTATAATATCTATACGTAAAATATTACTGTTTTAATTATTACTCGCCCTATTATGTAAAGTATCGTACATGCTGCTATAACATATTATGCTATATGCTTATTTCTTGTTTGCAGACCCGACAACACTCAAAAGTTTTTATATTAACGACATGTATGAGGAGAAACAGGTGATATTCGTAAAAACGGACAATGGGACTATTCATTGCTATGGCGAGGGCATCCAGAGCCGACGCTTACGTTAATAAAATATTGTGCAGACAATCAAAGTAACGAAACTTTATACACTGTCAACAGCACTTATCTTCGTTATGAGATTTCTTAAGTTAACAGTCATCATTCTGATATATACGCCTGTGAAGCTTCCAACGGTTATGGCAAGGAGTTTAGAACACTCCATTTAATTATAAAACAATTTAACGGTATTTATCTTGTAATGCTTTGTTTATGTCAACACATGTTGTAAATTTAACATTGACAAAATGAAAGGGACATTCAGAGTATACTCAAGTGCATTATGTTTACTCAATATAACATTGTTATGTGCATATTTTGTGTGTTTCAGAAATTGCAAATAGCATGCAAGCGTCTTTGGTAACACGAAATGAAACATCAGCCACTTTGCGATGGATACTTTATGATGTTGCTTTTTTCCAAGTAGTGAAGAAAAAGACATGCTATTTACTTTACAAGAATAGTGAAAAGAGAGAGTGGATCAACGTAATCTCAGATATTAACATGAATCTGATGCAGAGGTCTCTGACGCTGGATCTCAAACTGACGAACCTGGGTCCTGATACTCAATATGAAGCTAAACTTATTCCAAATTTATCGACTGGCAATAAATCCATCGCACCGTCATTCACGTTCATGACATTGTCGTTTATGTATAGCTTTACTGTTTGTGTGTCTTGATTGTGTGTCTTGATTGAGTGGCAATAGTTGATCATTTCCCAAATCCCAATAACCCTTCAACACAGTTCAGCGATAAAATAATACATAAATAAATTTGTCATTGCAAAAACCATATTATGCATGCATGAGTCATCGTTAATGCGAAATGTACACACGCATTTTATGAACGTTTAGTATATAAGTAAATAATAACATAAATCGATGTTTTGAGAATAAACATGTTGTTCAGTCTTATGTTCGTTCGAAATTTTGATTTGAAGCAAATTGTCGTTTTTGCTTTACAAAAGTGCTTATTAAATATATTGTTTTAGATATCTTACAAAATGCTTAACATTTATTATATTTATATGTTTTTTAATATTATTTCCGTTGTCAATATCGATATGGCATAAAATAACATAGTTATAATATGCTTAAGCCGTTTATGTCTGCATTAGTTTCAAAAGCAACGGGAATTGACGTCATTTTTGCGCCTATCGTCTGTACGGTGCTTGTCATATGCATTTGCGTTTTCCTGCGAGTGTGTATGAAAAGGTCACTTCGTAATAAGGCACATGAAGGTAAGAATGAATATGTTAGATGGCGATTCACTTAACACATTTCGAACAATATATTATTTATTGAATATGTCTTTGTATAAGCAATCTTAACGAAACGGAAACACATACCTTTTTTCAATGTATACCTCAGTTGAATAAACGAAAATAGTCAATATAGTTCTCACTGCTTATCTATATATGCAGTAAAATACATTTATCAATCATATCAAACTTAAATAACTCAATGCAATGTTTGCTTGCAGAGATCGATAACATACACGCTAATGTCTCTGAGCACTATACATGCGGTGGGAAACGCTACCGCATTTACATTATCAGACGAAGAGGACCATTACACCTGCATTGACATAAGCAGAAAACATTCATGTCTAAATCCACATGTCGAGCATTACCACTGAATTTACATGAGCCGAAAACAGTCATGTATAAATCCACATGACGATCATAATGGTCATTTAGAATAAGCCCCGTCTCAAATTATTGGTGGAACAAATGCCCGCGGTACGTGTTTAATATTCTTATTATTCATGTAAAGACCTCCCAAACACGGTCGATGAGTATTTTTTGAATAAATATCGCAGAGTCAACTCAAGATCACGAATTCGGTTTAGTTTTTCTACAAGTTGAAACGCGTTAGCTAAGTACAAGATGCAGTTGTCTGTATGACATGGTATGCACGCGTCTTGTTTTTTTTTATTTTCAGATAAAATTTGTGTCAAGACTCACACGTATGTAATTTACCTGGTATATTTTATTGTTGTTGTTCTTTTCGGTATAAATTCATTGCGTGATGAGATTTTTTAAGGATATCATTGATGACAATTCATAACGTTTTCAGTTCAATTTCCATTTGATTTCATATCGAGTGTATTGACGTCATCAACATGCACTCCAACACAACAATTTTTGAAATTGTTTAAAGACACTCAAATGATTATATTAAGCAGTGCACAATTCATTGTTACTTTGAGCATTCTACTACCTGATTACAAATTATGTTCCACTTGTCTGAGAAATTTGCGCTGTAATATGCACAGGGCCCATACAGTCGCTTATGACTTCCTGGATCGCACTGGAAACCTGGCTGAGGAGCAGTAAAACTCAATAGGAGATGTTTTTGAAGATGACAGTATTGGGTGTTGTCGTAGATTATACAATTTTATTAAAGAGTTATATCTCCTTTTATATCAAAATTAAAATCTCACAGTCAGACAATCTCACAGATAATGCTGCGGGTGCTATGCAAATACCTGGTTAATGTACATTCACCCCAGTAGTGGTACATGTAGTATAAGAAAAAGGAGAAGTAGTAGAACTAGTGTTACTACTACTAGTAGAAGTATACGTTTTAGTAGCATCCGTTTAACATCTTGTAACAGTAGCATTAGCCGATTCCGAATTAATAGTACGATAGTCGTTGTATTGTTAACGTGATTGTTGTGGAACTTGTAGATTGTAAGCTGTGTTAATTGTATTTAATTATGATATTGCCTTTTCGGCATACTATTTTAGAAAACTCAACTTAAATAATTGAAAATGATCATGTCATACTTGCATACAAGAATTTGAACGCAATTCGATAGGTTTTTTTATATTGTTTCGCAATTACTTTACCCCATATTTTTTTTTACAGAAAGCGGTAGTTCGGACACCGATTCAATAATCTCCGACACATGTTTACAGTACTTAACAGGTCAGCGAATAACCGTTTTTGAATAGTCAGATACAATTAAAGCTCAACTAGCAACACTAAGCACAAATATAAATTAAAACATATGCACGTTTTGCCTGTTTATATGCTCAAATATTCAAAAGCGTAAGGATCGATGTATGTTTATTTTTTCTTAAGCGTCACTTATCGTGTTTTTTCCTTAACACATTTTAGAATGCAATCTCTTGTGTTAGAATTTCACAAAATTATAAATAAAATTGTAAGATAATGAACGTTTAAAAGTTCTTTTATATAAAATATTTTTATTACTGAGTTTAACGTCATGTATATTATATCAATTGTTTCTCGAGACTATAGTGAATTGAGATGCCCTAAATCTGGAAAGAATATGTTCTGTTTGTCTTTGATAAGATATTAAGAAAGAAGAGAATCGAACCGCGGACACCCGGTCTCAATCCAAATACACTACTAACTACACTTTCGCGACTTCAGTTATTAGTTCTGAAAAACTAGCAAAAACATTTCGACGACTTGATATATATATAAGTAATATAAATAGTTCAATTTATGCAGAAATTAACCATCTGCAATTTTGTATTTTTTGCAAAAAAGAAAAACTGAAAATGTTTACTGTATTTTAAAAAGGTTATGTTTTAGTGATCTGCAGCATATCGATTCCACAAGAAAGGTAATGTGTGTTTACTAGTTAGTTATAGAAAGAAATCGTCTATGCATTTCTAATAAGCAAATTGTATCAGTATAACAATAGACTGCAGTCTCCAATAGCGTAAAGGATTGTAAAACAGTTTAAACATAGAAATGTAATACCATGTTGTCGATTGGAATGGCATATTAAATAAAAATGGGCTTGTTAAAATTAAGTTTTACCGTTTATGAAGCAGAACATTTGTTTCGGCTCAATGACTTAAGAACTCATGTGTATATTTTCGTTGCGATCTAATTTTGGATGAATGGGGCAACATTGATTTGATTGTTTGTTAATCAGGCAAATGTAAACATTGAACAATTTAAAATTATTCTGAAATTATTCTTATACAAACCTTGCTTAGATCTATGTATGTCCGATGGTTGTGAGTCATTTTAACCATGACTAAATATTAATATAAAAACGCATATTGCTTCTTCGCTTCCGCTTTTTTAATGGCTAAAAACAAATTCAGCGTTCGATAAGTATACTTTTTGGAGAAAGAGCCTTTGTTTTTGATTAATAAGTGAGAAGTTTTGCTAAAAATGCTGGAAATAAAATACTTTATTTGTTGCCAGTGTCTTTACCAGTGCATAAGATGATGTTGCAAACACGTCGAGACCTCCGCGTTCATAGCAAACATGATCCATGTAAAGAACTAGGGTATGTTGTTTTCAAAGCAAAAATCAAGCTTGTTTTGAATTAGCGCGTGTTTTGTTAATGTTATATTTTAGTTTTAAAATGAGTTTAATAATTATGTTATTTCAGTCATACTGCTTTCATTTCAAGACTTTAGTCGTATAACAACGTCTTCTACATCCTACGTAATCAAGACAAGGCGAGAGTTTGCTTGAACGTATAGCGAACAAATAGTGGTGTAGCCTGCTCGATATGAGGATGTAAAATGAACATGGACGCATTGCGAATCAAGTATATACCGCATATAGACCTGATACAGACGCAGTGCGGCATGTATAACAGTAACGCTGACGTGTGTACTTCTGGGGCGGTATTCTGAAACTTTATTAGACAAAATATTCACTAAGAATTCACGTTTTTTCTAAGTTTTTTGCTATAACTGTAATAATTTCTTAGTTTTTGTCTAAGAAACGTTCTAATATCTTAGAATTTTCTAAGAGTTGCCGAATTATACTAAGAAAGTTAGAAACCTCTACACCTGTCTAAAACTTATAGAATTTTCTTAGAGAAATTTTTTATCGGCCATTTTGTGTTGATTTATAAAATCAAAGCTCAAATTTCACGTCAAACCATCACAGGTAAGTTAAATTTAACATCGTTAAACAATGTTTACATTGTAAATGACGTTAAAGCAACTAATATGTAAATATTTAACGTAACATAAATATCCATCCCTCGTTTACAAGTGTACACACGCATTTAAAATGTGTGAACAAATTCACCACAATATATGTTTACAGTTATTATCATCCTACAATTTATTACTTTGTCGAAACCTTCACTTTCCTATTACGAAACTGTATAGTGACGAAACCTCCTTAGAGACATTTCCGTCACAACAAATATGGCGGACTTGTCCGTTTGTTTATATCTTGGAAAATTTTAAATGAACGTTTCCAATGTAAATAGAAACATAACGATTCAAAAGCACATCATCTCTTGTGCTTTCAAGTTAAATGCTCATAATTTTATCAAACTGTATGGATTTATAAATTGGTAACAATTCTTAAATTGGAGAAAGTGTAAGTTTTCACATGTCAATTTACTACCGTTTTCACTTATAAAGTTTTATACTGAATTTCTTAAAAAATGTGATGTTATTGTTTTGGTTTCCATTTTTAGTTATTGTCATCCTAGCGTTGTTTATATTGTTTGTTGAACTGTTCATATTAAATTTGTAATTGGATGGCTATGACATTATACTCATTACCTATGAAATGAACATGTGTATAAGATGTGAACATCTAATAGACCTATAAGCACTCATACCTGACCCGACAAATGAAACCCCACCTAATGAGGAAATTAGCAACCATTGCATCCCACTATCATGTGTTTATGATTATTTTTTCCCCAAATGTAAACGCTGATGTAAATTAAAATTTATTATTACTCTATTGTGTCACGTTGTGAGAAAACTGATATAATGCATGTGCCTAAAGAGTAGTCCCAGATTAGCCTGTGCAGTTCGCACAGGCTAATCCGGGACGACACTTGCCGCCTAAACTGGATGTTCGCTAAGAAGAGACATCATTTAACGAAAAATTCCTTAAAGCGGAAATTGCGGACTGCACAGGCTAATCTGGGATGACAATTTACTCACAATCATTATGCCCAGTTTTCTTAGAACACTACACAATATTTCTAATATTATTATTTGTGTATTTGTTTTACATGTAAGATGATATGGATATAAACCTTTTTTATTTATTGACTTGTAGATATGAATGAAAGACTCGATACGTATGAAAACCTCACAAACATGGAAGTTGTTCAACGATATCGTCTAGATAAGAATGGGATTTATCGGCTGAACGAGGAATACGTTGATCGCCTATCGCCAAGAACACTTGGCCAAAGAAATGGCTCTGCTTTAGAGAAAATACTTGTCACCCTACGCTATTTTGCGTCAGGTGACTTTCAAATAAATGACGGAGACATACATAAATTGTCACAGCCATCCGTGTCAAGAGCTGTGTCACAATTCACAGAGATGCTGGCTAACAGGGAAACAATGTCAAGACACATTTCATTCCCAATCAACATGCATGATGTAACCAGGGTAAGATGATTCATATTCATTGTTCACAATATTTATTAGAAACACGAAAACATATTTCAAATATATTGTGAAATAAAACAATAACAGGTTATGGTGAGTGTTTTTGTATGTATGTTTAAAACTTAATCCATTGCAATATATAAGATTTTTATGTAATGAGGTGTTATAATACAAGCAATAATAAATTAAGTATTTATATAGTGCAATAATATCACACAATGATTGTTATTTAAAAAGTATAATCAGAAAAATAATTTTGCTGGATTTTATTAAATGTATATTTGATATAACAGAGCTCACAAAATAACAAGATCAAAAGTCGAAAGAGGAATAGGCCAACTGAAAAGAAGATGGGGAGTGCTGCATGGCGAAATTCGTTTGAAACCTGAAAAGGCTTGCCAGTAAGTAATTAATTTATTGCAAAAAAAACCCACAACAACATTGAATAATGTAAACAAATGATATGATTAAAACAAACATTATTTAGTTATGTATACCTAAATCATCATTACCAATACCATAAATATAGCATGGCTCACTATGCAGTGTTATCTATGAGGTGTGATCCTTTGGTTATTACAAATTTACAATGATAAAAATGATGATTTAACATAAAAATCACATTTATTTGAAATAAAATGACAACATAGTCATAATACACTGTTATATGTAGTGTAAATTAATGTCATTTTTACAGAGTTATCATGACATGTGGAGTGTTGCATAACATATGCAAAGACATGAAGATTCCAATGATTGGGGATCATATACCAGACAACATGCAGCAGGAAGTACCTTACCATGACATACAGAATGGGCTTCGATATAGGGATTTTGTATCGCAAATATATTTTAACTAAGGTATGGACATAGACAAAACAAGTCTTAAAAATGTGTGTTCATTTACATTTGCTAAAGACAAAACAAGTCTTAAAAATGTGTGTCCATTTACATCTGATAAAGACAAAACAAGTCTTAAAAATGTGTGTACATTTACACCTGATAAAGACAAAACAAGTCTTTTTAATGTATGTTCATTTAAAGGGCTGTGCCTCCGAACACAAGTGACACACGGATTTTTAAACTTTAAGCGGGAGGAGAAGCTGATATTAGCCGAACCTAGCGACAATGAGTCGGGTGGCGTCCGATGATACCCCTGCCACAGAGCAGCTAATACGAGTTATATCTGGGGGGACTAGGTGCCTGAGCTACTTTCAGCGATACAGGGATATAGACCAGTTGAATGTTATTGTTTACATTCGGGATTTTCCGCGCATGCGCACTGACTGGTTGGCAAAAAACACTGGTTACAGTAACGTATAACATGTATAAAGGGCTTTTGTTTAGACATTAAATTGGTTATAAAACCAAAATAAACATTAAAACTCTTAAAAATAGTGCAAATATATCATATTTATTACCAAATAAATGTATAGTCACAAAACAAATTTCCTCTTCATAAAAATACAAAGTAGTTATAAGCATAGAGTAAACGTGATCGGAAGACTAAATACTGACAATTCCACAAAACAAAACAATAAATTAGCCGTATTCTTTCTGATAGTAAGACTTTAATAAATTATATTTCAACAATAATAAAACATATATTAATTGTATTATAATTATAAGTGGTGTGGATAGTGTTATTTTTCATCAGCGATCGATAGTGTCAAAGATGCATTTAATCAATAATAAAACAAAGCCCTAAAAAGCGGAATACATTACAATTTTCAAATATTGTGGTAATTTTATATTACATTAAATGAATTTTCGCTTCGTTTACATAGAATGACAATATTAATACAATTTTGCATACAAACGGAAAACCCCTGCATATTATGCAAATTGAACTGTCTTTGCATGTATATTGACATCTCTTAACTAGTAATAAGGAGTGATAAAAATCTAGCGTTTTATGACAAATGCATATATGTAATTTATTTAACGCAATTCTTTTTTACCCTATTGTGATTGCTTGTGTTCATGATGGTGTTTCGTTCACTGAAGTAATTTACCATCTTTACACGTAATAGCGAAGTTTACTTGTGCCGGTACCCGTTAAATACCTTAATTGCGTAGCAGTTTAATTGCACAATATTTTAAAGGTATAGTTATTAAACACTGTATTATTATGATAAAACTGGCTAATAAAAAAAAATATACACTAGTTCCTGTTAATCCATTTCCGACAAATGTCTTCTTTTTTAATGTTAAAATATTTTATTGAAGCAACTGTTCAGTATTTTAGCTTTAAAATTTTGCTTAAATGACTGCTCAATATGCCAAGAGATGACATGGAGGTATCGTAACTTGTGATTAATGACCAGACACTGATCTGCCACATGTGGTTTATGCAGGGACCCAAGTATAGGTCCCTGGGTTTATGACACCATGTTTTCTTTGTAATTGTTTGGACAGTATCCGATCATAACGAGATAATCGGTTTGTGATGAACAAAGGTGCAATTAAACACCGGGATATAAATGCTGCAACAACGATTGTCAAAATTAGTATGAACAATTAAATAAAAACAATGACATTAATCAAGAGAATTTAATAAATGTGTAACAAGGTTAGTTTTTTTCCAAACACCTATAAAATACATTGTATGGGTCTTTTTTTTCAGACATATAAAGGTTCAAATCAGTTACCCTATGTTGCGTGCATAAAATTGACCTATTGGTTGTTTGTTATCATCCTTATTTGTTTTAGTTAATTAAATTTAATTTATTCTGAAATAATTTCAATTTCTGAGAATGTTTAAACTAAAAATGGTCGCGAAGAAGTGCCAAGTAGAGAGATTTTTGTGGTTACCACATATAGAGCTCTTAGATTGTGTTCCACTCCCGAGTTCGTTGTTAGTAAAAACAAATAATAACAACAATATAATAGTTCCAATGATGCATTTTATTTTTTTGCATGCTAATGTTTTATTAAGACATAATTATTAAAATTATATTTGATATTGTGCATGATTATCCTTAAAAACGATGATTTTGTCAACATTCTCTATATGCGCTTATATGAATTCTACCTCTTTTTGCCAACCAGGGGGCGGAGTCTAAACTTTGCAGGTGCGCGTGACGTCACTCGTCAACTGGTCTATTGAAGCACTAACATATTTTAACTAAGGTACAGGAAAACAAATTAAATTAATGACTTAACAATTTCAATATGGACATAAGAGTGAATATCAATATACACATTAGAGTGAACAACCCATGTACATTGTTTACAAACATCAAACTGTATAAGATTTCTTTGATGTTAATTATCATTGCAGTTAACAGTAAAAAAGAGCATAAACTTGTTACCAATTTTTGGTAATACAATATAACTATCGAACTGTAAAAGTATGTTTCTTTCAACAATAAAGAACAATAACTATGAATGTATAAATGAAGACCATTTTATCTTACTTCTAAATTATTAAACTGAATTTAACTTGTCAGTAATACTGGCACAACTGTACAAAATATTCAAATGAAAATGAAGTCCATACATTTGTTTAAAAATGTGATTTTTAGAAGAGTCTATATATTATTGTATACTGTAAAAGTTTTTTCAAACATAATAAATATTTACGCATTTCATGCTTTCAAACTTGTTTTCTGTATAAAAAATGTATTATATTTTCATGTAAACAAATGCTATTTTAAAAAGTATTTAATTCTTTTATGGACTAAGAATTTTGATAACAAAAATAAAAGTTAACATTAAAAAAACAACATTTATTGTGACTGCAGCCTTTGCGTTAACAGCTTAATTTCCAGAATGATCTTTTTTCTTTTCAGTTGCTCCATAGACATCTCCTGAAATTGGTCATTTCTGTGACAGCTGCAGTGACATCTGACAAAGAGAATTCATTAGTCATACTTTGACATATGTACTAGACTGAACAAATAAATGTGCTTAGGATTATATACTTAATTTAGTATCAACAAGCGGAAACTTGAAGTGATTTTTATATTGAATATAGCAATTGTTAAATCTAATAAAACCCTGATAAGTTTTCTGATATTTATTTGTCAACAAACAGGTGCTCCCCTACACTCTCAATTGTCTCCCGTACATTCACACAAGACTGGAGGAGTATTTCCCCTTACATTAGCAATAAGATAAACGAGTATTTGCCCTTTATATTGTGTTAAAAATAATATTGGTATTTTTTTAAAATAAGTTATTCTTTAGTTTGATTTAAATTATGTTTGTTAATTATAATACTAATCACATGTTGAAAGGCATTGCCAAAAAATACTTGACTGCAAATGATAATTTATAAATATTTGTATAAAGTTACTCGTTTAATAATGTACAGCAACAACTGTATGTTCAATGCGCAAAATCTGCTAGAAACATTTAACTATAATTTCAGGGCCAACAAAAATTCTTCACAAGGGGCATTTTTTTCTTCCACTTAACCAAAAAGTCCCTTTCCCATACAGAAATTTCTTTTAAATCATGCATTTTTTCTCTAAATTTCCAATTTACCTTCAGTATTTTTCATTCCCCAAAACCAGAAAAGTGTGTGTTTTTTCCCTGAAAAAAAGGCTGTGTCCCTTTTCCCAAAGTTGGTGTTTTGGCCCTGAATTTGGTTACCTTCAGTAAATCGGTGTTTAAGAAGCTCATGGTTGCTCAATCCGTTCAATCCACAATCTTCTGCCATCAAATTGCAGAGAATAATACAATCATCTAAGGAAAATTTAGCTCCCTTTCCTTTTTACTTGTCGCCATTGTTTTCGCTGATGACAGTTGTCGTCTGTTTACATTCAGTTTTAAATATTCTATTTTTAGAAACGGAAATTCCTATTCGTGACGAAGTCGAATGGTTACACAATGACATAATTATCAAATAAATATAGAATCACATTATTCCAAACATACCATTATGCAACCATCCGTTTTCTTTTCAGACTTGACACCTTTATTGCTTTCGATTGAAGATTTTTTAGACACGTAACATTCTAACAATCGTTCCACATTCGCGCGAATAAAATTCGATGCACATTATAACTGTTACTCTACTCTGAACGTTTGAGCGATTTCATTATTATCGGCTTTAACACAAAGCAGATGGAATCACGTCCTATATACAATTAAAATAATGTGTTTGAAGCCTTAAAACACATTACACTCGCGTATTGGAATGACACACATTGTTCATCGAAGTTGCCATATTGTTTTGCTTTGCAGTAGTAAACGCGCATGCGCACAACTGCAAAAAGCGCTTAATCTGTCAATAATACAAATTTTTTACGAACGAAAATAGTTTTATTTTCTAAGAACTTTTTTTCTCTAAGAATGGTCTTAGAAAAATTTTAAGATGAAAATCTTAGACAAAAAACTTTCTTAGTGAAAAAAAATAAGAATTAGAAAATTCTATGTAATATATCTAAGAAAGTTTCAGAATACCGCCCCAGGTCGCTCTCTTGCTGTCTTCTTGCTAAGCGTGTATTGCGTTAGTATAAGCTTATCCTTTCTGAGTAGTAGCCCCAAAAGAACATACAAAGTATATCGCAGAATATTCATACGTTCGTTAAAATCCGTTACACATTCTGAAGCTTATACTTCGTGTTTGATAGGTCTTGTTCAGATTTTTCCTTCAGGGATTCATACAATGGTTATACACAGATAACATAGTTGTGCAGAAATATGTCTGTACAAATCAGGTTTAATATAATGACTAAATATACCGTGTTATCTCTACGTACAACAGATACTGGAACAATATCAAATCGCATCTGTTCTGCATGAAAGCGAGATGCAAGCGGCGGAGATGATCGAGGGTTTGCTAGGTTCGCATATATATCAATTCGGACAACCGGTTTTCTTTTACACTTGTTAATGTTGAGTATTTGTTTATTGTCGTTTCTCTTGTTTCTCCTTTTGTTTTTGGCTTTTTATGATTGCTTTATTCGGTGGAGGGGGATACATTAAATAGCTCGACGCAAGTATAAGAGGTCGACTAAAACCTATGGCGTGTCAAACGTTGCAAATTTAAATGTTTTCATATGTACGTGGTATATTTGTATATATTTATATGTTGTATATTTCCATTTGTGCGTGGTATAATCGCATATATATGTTGTATAAAATTATATATATATATGTGGTAAAATCCGATATATGTACTGCATAACACATATATGTTGTATACTTTCATATTTATGTCCGATATTTTCATATGTATGTTCTAAAAGTGCATATATGTATGCAATATTTTGATATATATGTGGTATAATTCTGATATTTGTGTTGTATAATTTTCAAAATATGTGTGTGTTATAAACTTTCATATTTGTATGCAATTAAAAAAATAGTAGATATGGTGTCTTTTTTATTTTATTTCTTTATTTACATCGCAATAAGACACTGCAACCCGTTTTGCAATAACATTATTGGATTTCTGGGTTAAATTTGCTTAATCATGAAAGTGTTAAGATCACTGTTTATATACATTCTGTGTTTGTTGATCACATTTACTCATGGAATTGGTCACTTTCAATGTCTGTTGATTTTAGGTCGAATCTGACACCTATGTCTTATTATATGTATACAAACTCCATATATACGACATTTGAATCTTTATTTTCAGCGTTTCAAATCAATTTGAATCAATAAGCTCATGTGTAAAGATTTTATTGCAAAAAGAGTTTAGTGCACAACGGGCTGTTACAAAAAATGCACATTGCAAGAAAACACTGCAACCCGTTTTGCAATAAAGTTATGCACTTCTGGGTATTCTTCACTTAATTCCCAAATTTGTGTACAACCCTTCATATAAACATTCAGCCTTGTTTTATCATATTTACGTTAGAGACGACATTTAAAACTCCCTTTATACCGTTTCAAATCAATATGAAACAATTAGTATATATGTGATGATTTTAATCCGAAACGGGTTGTTACACAAAATTCATAATGCAATAAGACATTTCAACACGTTTTTCCATAAATGATTGCATTGCGTTATCTTAACTTTATTACTAAATTGTTTGAAATCACTTTCGATACACATTCTGTGTTGTTTTATCGTATTAAATCTCGAAATGCATCACATTCCATGCATTTTAAGTCTAAACTCACATTGATTTCATTGCAATACGGGTTTATTGCAAAACGGGTTATTCTAAACTTTTCACACTGCAATAAGACACTCCAACCCGTTTTGCAATAAGACACTGCAACCCGTTTTCCAATAAAATTATGCACTCCTTTGTATTCTTCACAGACTTCCAAAATTGGTGAACATCACTTCATATAAACATTCAGCCTTGTTTCATCATATTTACGTTAGAGACGACATTTAAAACTCCCTTTATACCGTTTAAAATCAATATGAAACAATTAGTATATATGTGATGATTTTATTGCGAAACGGGTTGTTAAACAAAATTCATATTGCAATAAGACACTTCAACATGTTTTCCATAAATTATTGCATTTTGCGTTATCTTAACTTTAATACTAAATTGTTTGAAATCACTTCCGATACACATTCTGTGTTGTTTTATCGTATTAAATCTCGAAATGCATCACCTTCTATGCTTTTAAGTCTAAACTTACATTTTTGTCTTTTTTTATAACAATGTTATTTAAATAAAACACGTCAAACTCCCCTTTAACTCTTCCAATCCATTTGAATTAATTTATACAAGAGTAACGATTTTATTGCAAAACGGTTTGTTGTAAAAAATCCAAATTGCAATAGGACACTCCAACCCGTTTTGCAATAAATTTTCTGCAAAACGGGTTTATTGCAAAACGGGTTGTTATGAAAAAATCAAATTGCAATCAGACACTCTAACCCGTTTTGCAATAAAATTATTGCATTTCTCGGTTTTCTTCAATTAAGTATTGCATTGGTTAAAATTACTTTCTACACCTATTCGGTGTTGTTGTATCACATGTACTCATGAAATTGATCACTTTAACTGCCTTTTATTTGTTAGTCGAATATTACACCTCTGTCTTATTTTGAAGAAAAAAATCCTAAATAAACAACATTGAGACTTTCTTCGAAAAGTGTCCAATCAATTGGAATCAAGTAGTACATGTGTGATGAATTAGTGCAAAATGAGTTTATTATGAAACGGGCTTTTATTTCTTTTTTTTCCATCGCAATAGGACACTGCAACCCGTTTTGCAATAACATTATTCGATTTCTGGGTTAAATTCGCTTAATCATGAAAGTGTTAAGATCACTGTTTATATACATTCTGTGTTTGTTTATCACATTTACCCATGAAATTGGTCACTTTCAATATCTGTTAATTTTTTGACCTGGTGGATGATCTTGGATACGGTGCTGTGTGCGACCTGAAAGCCATACATCAGCGAGTGGTAACTGTGCCCGATGTAAGGTACCGACATGTTTGGTTTCTTCGGCTTAATTCTTTGCTAAATACTTGTAATACAGATTCTCTTCTTATATCTTAAAGCCCACGCGCAGGATATTTAAAGGCATTGGTGTGTCCTTTTTGAGTTCGTCCATGGTATTGACTCATGCCTGGCCTTTTTGCAAGCCATTGTCTGACCCAGATCATTCTCCTTTCATTCTATTCAATGATAAATCTTGTTGGTGCTTTTTCAGATTCTCCATCATATATTCGCTTTAGCGATCAAGATACTTCAGCATGTTCAACATAAGCTTTTTTGCAGTAGAAGCTATTATCTCATCAGTGTCAGCTTGTTCTAAATCGTCATCTAATCGCACATGTTACATCGTCTTTAGCATAGGAGGCAGCCGTTTGACTGCCTTCATGCTCCATGAAGAACATTGTTCATAGATTTGTTCATTGACAACACGGCATAAAACGGCTGTCCGGACCCTTATCGGCAGCTGCCATCTTCCCGGATCGTCACGGATCAAAATTGAAGTTTTGAACATACCAGAAAGTTTCAGGACCTTAACGGATTGACACGGAGCTACACGGCAGTCACAATTCTCATATGCGGATCATCCCAGATTTAATCCGTGTTAATCCGGCATCTATATGGGACTGTCACTTAAACGGGTTACTTAAAGTGAGATTGTACGATTGTTATATGTGTTAAATTGTAATATATTGATAAAAATATGTTACAATAACACAAAATAGGCAAGGAAAAGTATAAATTGAAGACGAATTTCATAAAATGCAGCAAAGACAAATTAGCGCCCCGAGCCGAATGCGACGAAGATATTTCGTACGTATTTTCCTACAAAAACCGAAGCATTCGTCTTTTATTAGGATCGGAGTTAGTGTTCGTGTGTCGTATGAATAGATATCGTTGTAGGAAATTAAAATGACCCGTTAAACTAAATTAAAACTCACATCGTACATGCATGATATACATGCTGGCGAATTCGACTGTACAGACATTTTTGATTTCAGAATTAAATATCTGGCTTATTTCGCATTTTTCGACACATGTTCTTCTAAACTTTTATTTAAGTTTATATTGAAATATATGTATAATAAGTTTTTTACACAATTTATATAAATTTATAAATATTTGACAATATCGTACAATCTCACTCTAACATCTTTAGTTATCTGTATGTTAAAGTCTTTTGCCGTTAAATTTATAATTGAATCTTAGCTCAAGATACTTTGAGTAAGAAGCAACGCTTCAAATCTTTTATCTATGAGATCAAAACTGTTAAGACGCAAGTATTTATATGTTGGCCAACCATGTTTAAGTTAATATTTTAAGCGTTTTCATCGCTCACCTGTGTTCAAGATACCATTTTCAACATTTCCTAATGAGTTCGGCGCCTTACCGTAGAAAATTCACAATATTGCACATATTTTATTCCATCCATGCAACATCAGCGCTGGCGATAAAATTAACGCTTCCGAAAAATGTGACGTAATTAAAGATAATGTCGTCAAAGAAAGTTGATGCGTTCTGCATTGTTTTAAAATTGTAATAAAACAGCTTATTTTAAAGTTCGCATGTGAACTTTTTTAATTTAATGTGTGGTGAGATAAGATGTTTTTGCTATTTTTCCTTTAATATCCCGAAAGAAACAAACATGATAGTGTTTTATTATAACATTTTATTACGTGTCGTTTGTTTATAAATTATAAAATAAAACGCAAATGTAATTAATTCGGTGGTGAATAAATATTTGTATTTATAATGGTAAAACATTATATGATTAAGCGCTTTCATCCACAATGTGTTTCTGAACCATGTTTCTTATCGACTTAGTTTCTGTAATTACATGTTAAATAAAGAAATAACGAACCTCATGCAAAATCATTATGAGTAGAAAAAATATTGTCTATAAAGTCATAATAAAAGGATTGCATCAAACTACTTACGTAAGACGTCTTAGCATATTTGTGTACATATTTCAATAATATAACGTTTGATATTCTTCTTTTTATGGCTGGTTACGTATAATAAAATGTGAATCAGAAAATGAAGGATTCAACATTCAGAGGGGAATTTAATATAATTTTTGGCGTTTGAAATTTATTGAATGAGCCGAAAATTACTTTCCCCTCAGTGCGTATTTTCCACTAGGGGACGCTGTAGAAGCACGAGGATATTGGTATCAGTGAAGAGTGGTCAGTTTTTGTTATTCAGCCTTGGAAACTCGCATGGTGTACATGTCATTTTAAAGGCTACGGTTTACACAATGGACGACACGGACCGAACCACGCGTAACAATTATGAAGATATAAAATATATATATGAAGAAAATTGTGTTTTAATTAAAGTTGTAATTATAACAAAACATGAAACATGAGTTACGTGAACTATTGTTAAACTATTTGGTCTGTGTATTTAGTTAACCGTTTTGTGTTGTGTTCTTAAAAAAAGCTCTAAAGACGGAGCCGTAAACGTTACCATAGAGGCTCGCACCGTCGAATGTGGTTTTTTTTCCGGCCACTCTGGATGCAGTCCCCGGCTCGATCTATGCTTAGCGTGTGGAAAGGTCGGTCACTTTCGGCGGACGTATCCTACCAAAAAAAGGTTAGCAAGCGAACGCACATGACAGGAAGTAGTGGCGTCACTGAGGCGACCCAACCCGAGAGCGAAATTGCTGATTTTAAAGATGTGTGGTTTGGAGATGACAGATATACTAATGATTATTTATTTACTTAGCACGGTCAGGAAGACGTTATTGTTAAAAATAGATTGTGGAACATATTTACGTTTGGAAAAAAAATTGCTTCCAATCAATTTATTATTGATTTTATTGAACGTGGTTATAAGATTCCATTTTATTCTTTACCCAAAAAAAGAATCACTTAAAAAACAAAAAATCCGCGTGTGATAATAGCGAATAAATAAAGAAAGAAAAAAGATTTGTTAGATCGGGTTTCGGTAGAAATAAGTGATACCCCCGACCTATGTATTGTTAACCCGCCATCTGTCTCCATTCAAAGCTATGGTAAAAAGAGACTCATTCTTGATCTGAGATGGGTTAACAAACACGTATGGAAGCAATCTGTTAAATAAGAAGATTTGAGACTAGCTGCGATGTTTCTTAAAGAAAGGGGTTTAAAAATATTAAGTTTGCTATCCATTCTGATGACAATTTTTTTAATATATTTCCCGAGCATACAACTTATCTTATGTTTTCGATAGAACAGTTATAATTGTCTTTGATGAGATTAAGATTCAAAATAATTATGAGCACACAACACAAACAGCGTGCGTCGGATATAAATCAAGTTTTGCTTTTCTCTGTGTTTATCCTTACGGTAGATAAATGTTTCTGGAAACTTGAACGGGAAATATAGTGGCTTGGAGATCATTGTTACAGTGAAAGAGTTTTCAATAAGAATTCCAGAAAGAAGAATAAGCAAGGCTATGAATATCATCAAGATTTAAACGGGCTCTAAATATATTAATGAGTATTGTAATCGGCCCTGTAGCTCATATAATTAATATAGTTGTAAGTATCAATGCTGCAATGAAGCGTTCGTGGAATTCTTACGTAAAGTTTTCAAAAGTCTGGGGCATAACATTTTGGCTAAAAACGCTAAATCCGCTTTAAAAAATATTGCGGTTACTACTGGCGCTTACTAAAACAAAGTATATGAATGCATCTACTGTGTCCTATGCCGAATATGGCGTAAGCACAGTGAATTGTGTAGTGCAGGGGTCGTGGTCGTCAGAACAGACAAAAATGTCTTATACATAGGCGGGAACTTTGTAGAGTTTAGAGCATTATTTGATGTGCTCGCAAGTCATTTAGTGATGTGGTTTACCGACAGAGTTTGTAGTGTTGTTGAAAAAGGTTCTATGAAAAAGGATTTACAAGATTTAGCTATCAGCACATACATATTCACAGCGAAAAATATCATTTAGAAATTAAAGGGAATAATTGCTTTTTATTGAGTTTTAAAGGTTTAAATCTTCAAGTGTTATTTACAGAAGGAGGTAATTTCGGTTATCATAATAACCATATAATGGTTTAAGCGCTTGCCTAAATGACAAATTCTGTTTTTAAGCCCTTGATTTAAATGCGCAAGATTACTCGTGAATGTGTATGCGCTGAATTGTGCAGCGATTATGGCGCTTGCCTTAATAGAAGCAATAATTGCTTGTTACACACCAGATGTGAGAACGTGCGTTTAAACGCGGTTCGACGTGCCTGTAGTGGCTGTCGTGTCAGTAATATAATTATATAGAAATATATTTGTTTGGTTTTAAAATGTGCGTTCTTAAATATAACTTTTTTAAACATGAATTTGTATGTTGTCATATGTTCTTGCAGAAACATGCAGATGATATAAACGCACTGCTTGACGTCTTAGTTGTAGGGGTTTCCTTGCTGCCGGAAATACTCAAAGAATCAAGAGCTATTAAATCGTCATGTGATATTTACCGAGGGAGGTGATTTCGGTTATCATAATGACAATGTCATGTTAAGGCACTTGCATTATTGAATCATGCTGTATTTAAGTATTCGATGTAAAAGAGGGAGATTACTCGTGAATGAGTATGCGCTGTGGTGTTTAGCGGTTATGACGCTTGCCTTAATAGAAGCCACAGTGACTTGTTACACACCTCTGGGTCCGGTTTAATAAAAAACTACAAAACACGACTGTAGTCGCGCGACTGTGCGGTCGACCGACGGTTGTCGGCCGCCAACTGACAAATTGTCGCGTTCACGGAGAAATTTGCCGCGACTGTGGTCGCATGACTGTGTGGTCAGTCGACTGCGGTCGTTGTAGTCGCTATTTTTAGAAAATTATCACTTCCGCCATCAACATTTTTTATTTATTGTGCGAAAACTCATATCACGAAAAGTAAATATTAAATTTGTTAAAATAATATGATATTATTTGTTTAAACAGAATTCGCTTGCGGATTCTTCGTCAAAGGTGTGTTTGTAATAATATTCATTAAGTGTTCAAAGTTCAAATACAAAATCTGACGCAATGAAATAAAATCTACTACTATGGTTCACGCGTCTCTGGACAATGTCCTTTCGCGTGTCAAAATTGCAGAACCTCAAACATACTTGCCAACGCAGTTTCAAGATGTTGGTACTAAAGACCGTACATTTATATGAATATTCACCATATACCAATATGAATTAGTGCGTTCAACAAATCGGACGGAAGGAAGGATCGAATGAATAATGCTCGTAGATCGAGGAAAACGCGTGCAAAAACTGTATTGTGGAGTCTGGATGTCTACGGAAGTCTTTAAAACCAAATAACGGGTTTGCAATCAGCTCTGCAATTCACTAATGATTATGGACATACTGCTGAGACATTTTTGTTAAAATGTTCTTTTATATCTGGCTTCTAAATCTGCCCAATAATTATTGCGCTTAAAGGTTTGATACATTGCATTATCGTCTGCAAAATTCATATTAATGAGAATCTATCTAAATAAGGTTGATATTTCTATTTTATAGGATTGAACTTATGACACTTTATCTGGGCAATGATCGTTTTGTTAATTATTCATATTCCATTGTAAATTTCACTTCAACTTGATACACATACTCGAATAATATGTATGGGAATTCTAAATAAATCTAGGTTCATGGTGCTGAGAAAATTGTATTTCGAGGAGTTCGTTCCTGCATATTTTATAATACTGTCAACATATCTGAGATTTGCTTTATTGATATCATGCTGTTTTGTCTAAAGTAAACGGTATTTTTATACAGGATATATTTCACATCTGATCTGAAGAAAAACGTCATGAATTCGTACTGTAGGTACTAGGAGATTAATCAAATGAATGTTTGAAGCATCTGTCAGTATTGCAAAAAAGTTTACTTACACTTATCTTGTCTGTATTTAAGATATTAGTCTGGTTATTGATGGCTCGAAACTGATCTAGTAATCCGAGTGTTTTTTAGCATTATTTTTGTGATTTAATTTTATTATTGATGTCTTTATCAATATATCATTTTATTTCTCAACCTACAAAAATGACGTAATGATTCATGAGGGAAAATACTTATCCTTTATTTGTTGATATTTGTTTCTGTTTTTCCCTTCATTCGTTATAACCACAAATTCTTTCTTCTAAAAGCCATTATTCATTATTAATATTGATGTAGGTTATATGACTCATTCAATATTGTTATTACAAAATTAAATTGGTACTGTTTCTTATATATAAACACGAAGTGATGAAGCTTTTGTTGGAGTAACATTAAAGTTGTGCACATGTAACTAAGTATCGACACCATTTTACTTTACACTTTACTGCATGTATAAATCATTTGTGCGTATGGTATAAGTATTGCCGTTTCTTATTACATGGTGTATTTTTACAATTTTAAAAGAATGCTATCAATATACATGTATTATGTCATTCCATATAGTTCAGCATATATATGAGCCGTACTCTGTCAAAAGTGGGTTAAATGCATGTGCGTAAAGCGTCGTCCCAGATTAGCCTAGGCAGTCCGCACAGGCTAATTAGGGACGATATTTTCCGATTTTATGATATTGTTCGTTTAAAGAAAGTGCCTCCTTAACAAAAGTCTATTTTAGGCACACAGTGTCGTCCCTGATTAGCCTGTGCGGACTACACAGGCTAATAGTGGACGCTACTTTACGCACATGGATTAAACCCCCTTTTTACAGAGCACGGACCATATGTAGTGTTATGCGTCAACGGGACACGTTGAATGTAAAATCAGTGCCTTCAACTGAATTCATCTCAACGTACGTGTACAATTTGCGAATTATAGGCCAAGATAAGTTCCAAAGAAAGTTTCCCTTAATGAGCAGTTTATTGAATGATATTGGTGCACATAAACCCGGGATTATTTGCGCAGTGCCTTCCTGTGGGACTAACCTTTAACTTTCAGTGAACAGTTTGCACTCCTCTCTTGTATTAATACTACTCTTTATAAGCCGGGAGAAAAATAAATGACGCGACGTTTAGCATCATAAAACATATTTATCCCATTGTTATTAAGGTAAATCAATTAAGTGCATTTCTTCTAATCTACTGATATGTATTACTTTCCCTTGCTCGAGACATCCGTGTATTGGATGGGAAATACGCATATTGATGATATAATATTGTATAAATTTCGGAAACGTATTCTAGATCTACAGCAAAGGTGTCTATGAGCTCCAACAGCTCTCTCCTTGGTAAGCGAAATCGACGGAAAAGTTCATCATCATTGTACATGTCTAATGGATTCAACCTATCTCTAAAAACTCGCTCTCTTCGAAAATGTCTTTGCATTCGATGAACAAGTCGCATGGAGGCCGCCATGATTAAACTCGAAACTATCCGCGTTCATTTTGCACGGGTTTTCAATGCCGACAAAGCGTCAAGCGACGAGCAGTCGTGGTGTGAGGGGTAGACTGCGGTCGCTCGACAATATGTCGAACAACGCGCGGTCGATTGACGACCGTCGCTCTCCATTAAACACGGCTATCGTCGCACGACGATTATTCGCTGGTACAACCATAGTCGCCCGACCATGGTCGCTCTCATTAAACCGGACCCTGCGCGTAAGCACGGTGCGACGTGCTGGTATCGGCAGTTGGGCTAGATATATATCGGAATGTATTTATTTGGTTTGTAAATGCGATTACTCGTTGGCGAGTATGCGCCAGAAGTGTACAGTGGTTATGACGTTTGCCTAAATAGAAGCAATAGTTCCTTGATAGACACAACAGGTATGGGAACGTGCGTGTAAGCGCGGTACGACGTGCTTCTATCGGTATTCGGGTGTGCTATATATATATTGGAATGTATTTGTTTTGTTTTAAATGTGTGAACTTATGTTGAACTTTATATTATTATTAAAAAGTTGTGTAATTGGGATTTGAGTAATAAGTTAACCAGTGAGGATATGTTTCCCGCTAAGGCGTTTCATGTGCTTTATAGTTGACATCTTTAATTCAAACTGCTCAGTCACCAAGTCTAATTGGGAATGCTGTTTATACCATAAAGTGGTATCATGATTCGGTCCTAATTTAGTTAAGAGCATACCTTTAAAAAGAAAAGAACCAAATTCTGTTTCTGTACTGAAAACGGTTTTCACTGTTTGTATTACGAAAACAATTTGTATGATCAAATAACAATGTGTGTACTGTTACTTTCCTATGTTGCATTTTTAGGAAGTAATGAACTGTTTAATTTAAATTGATGTGATATAATACAACAATTTAAGAAAACTTTTAATTATTGTCATACAACATTTTGTGAGTGATATAAACTGTCATGGTTTACATTCATTGAGATCGGGTGGAGCCACGGCGGCAACTAACATTCATGGCCGTTTGTTTCACGGACGATGGTCAAGGGAGTCCGCGAAGGAGTGCTATGTTAAGGATTCTGTAGATGAGAGGCTAAAAGTGTCTTAAGTGTTTAGGCTTGTAACTGTGTATGTAAACATTAAGAAAAAGTGTTTGTTATATTGTATTGCTCGACATGTATTACTTGTCTAGTGGCCCGTTCTTTTAATTCAGCCGTTATGTTAGTCCCAGCGTCTAATACCAAAAACCAGAGTTGTGTTTCTTTGTTGTATAAGCAAAGAAGGGATGTTAGGGAAATATAATGATCAGCGTTTGAAATTTATTGAATGAGACGAAAATTACTTTCCCTTCAGTATATATTTGCCACTAGGGGACGCTATAGAAGTACGAGGATATTCGTGCATGAGTGAACAGTGGTCAATGTTTGTCATTCAGCCTTGGAAACTCGCATGGTGTACATGTTGTTTTTTTCTAGTAATTTGTGAATATTTTATATTATGAAAATGATGTATGGAATTGAATAGTTGGTTCATGTAGCGAACTAAGTTGACATAGGATGATATTGTATGACTTAGGAAAGATTGTATTTTCAAGCGCGCTGTTATGTGATGCATATTTTATGATAGTTGTTGAGTCGGTAAGTTTAACAATAAACGGAAAGCCGGTATGAGATTCCAAATGGCTAGTAACAAAAACAAGAGTTGTGTTTTTTTATTGTATAGGTTAGGTAGGGACGTAAGGGAACCTAAATTAATGGGCTTTAATATGGTTTCCACATGCTTTCTACATCCCTTTAAAAGAATAGCCCATCAATAAAACGCTTATACCTTGCTAAGTTCTCAATTTGATAAAATATTACATTTCTTGTAACTCAGATAAAATTCGCTGTTGAAGACGCATGCTATGTTTAGCTTAAGAACTACATATAAAAAAAATTGACGCATTTTAAGAACTAAGTTTAAAGACTATAAAATAAACTTGGCATGACAGTACAGTTTTGTCGACTGCGGGAATATTGTCAATTGCTTGATCCTCCAAATACGAGTGAATGGCAAAGCATAGTTTGCAAAAACACTGGCGACACGTTCGTTTCTTAACCGGCACTGTTGACATATAATTTAAACCATAATAAAGATCGTGTAACATATAATATAGCTAATAGTATCAAACTCAGAATTTCATGTAAATGTGACATGACCATAACGTCAATCAACTTATTCCTTTCTATACACAACCTTCCATAACTTTGTTCATTTGTGTCACTTAATATGAATTTCAAACGTAAACGTGATACAACCGTTCATGTTAAGAAATAAAGGTATTAAGTAAATAAAATTTCCGATAAAAACATGTCAGTGGCCGTATAACCATAATTATTGTTTTTATATTAGTTGATTAGTAATATTCCATCTCTATTGCAATAGTAGATTAGTAGAATCGGGTATTTAATACTTAAACCGTTTTAACACTTCCTTAGAGTATGTCGTCTTCATGTTTTGAGAAAACATTACATTTCTTCTGTATTCGTAATTTTGTAATGGCAAATGCATTAATTAAAAAACATTATGAAAACAAAATCTTAATGGCCGTGAGTTAGTAGAGTGCATATTTGCAAACATTATGTATTTATGATGTATTTATGTGTTTTAATAATCATGAACATGTCAACCTTCCATCTAAGATTTGGTTTGTGAAATTGTATTGTGAAATGTTCGCTTTTCTTTAAAGGGGCCTTTTTACAGATTTTGGCATTTTTTAAACTTATTCATTAAATGCTTTATATCGATAAATCTAAACATTGGATTGTAAAAGCTCCAGTAAAAAATCAAGAATAAAATTAAAAAAAGGAAAAGAACATTGCCCGGACCAGGTTTCGAACCAGTGACCCCTGGAGTCCTGCCAGAATCCTGAAGTAAAAACGCTTTAGCCTACTGAGCTATTCCGCCGAGTACACATGCTAAATGTATTTTATACCTTATATAAGCAATCTTCGTAGTTTCACAAAATTTAACGACAAAATCAGAACTCTCCAAATTATTCAATCGTTTCGCGTTGCAACGCTTTATAATTTTTAGGTTTTAAAATCGTCAAAAGATGCATATAATGGCTCTATTAGACCATGGTAAATGTTCAGTATTACTGTTTCCTCACAAATATCATAACAAAAACGAAAATTTGCGAATCTGAAACAACTTTTTTCAATTTTGTCAATTTACCAAAGCGTGAAAAGATCCCTTTAATATGAAATGTTAATTTAGCGATAACCAAGTCCTTAAACATCTGCATTGTGGTGACACAACTTAGTATTCTCATTCCCTATTGCTGTATAACATTCACCAAATGTGAAACAAAATACTGTTAAATCCTTCAAAAACATTATATTATCCATTAAAGCATTAATTAAAGTAACAATCATATCAAAGGAGCTTCAATTATTTTATATTGTGACCATAACATATGTGGCTTCTAGTCGCAAGGTGCAGATTCAAATCAAAGTGTATGAAAGTGAAGAAAACAATCATCACCTTTGAATGGTGTCGAACCAATTTATTTTCGTTTCTTAATGGACATAAACAGACTTAAGTTTGAGGGGGATAGCGAACATATTGACACACGGTTACGTGAGTAATGAATTGTTCGTGACCAAGCGTATTTGTTATAAACAAACTATATATTGTAACAAAAGTTTATTCATCCATACAATGAATTGACATACAATACAAAAACACAACATTTCAACCAAAGAGAAATATTTGATTATTAGCAAGGCGTATTGTCCACTTAATTTAAACATGTGTCTAAGTTTGTGAAGTAAAACTGCCACGTGACCGACTAAGTAAAGATAATGCACGTCTCTTATTTACATATCGATAATATACATTTTATTACAACGAGCAACACAACTTGGTAGTTGATTAACATACATTCAAATGTGCGTTACTTTGCATGCATATAACTTTATTTTGCATAGATATAACTCAGAAATGTTCGTCCGTGACAGAATATTCTTCAAGAATATCAAAATTTTACCTAAAGCTGACGCAAACTTAGCCATTTTGTTAAAAAGGATATATTTATACAAGTTATACAATCTTTGCATTATTTTTTTATTTTTTTTATTTTACGTATAGTGAGTAATGTACTTTCTATTTATGAATGTATTTTTGCCGAAACGAGACTTAGTGTTAAAGCGTCTGATTTAAATATGAAATGCATGTTATTCAGATATAGAACAATGGTACAAAACAGTTTTAAACCAATTACATTCATTATCATAAAATAAAGCTCGTAAACATATAAATAGAGATAATTATATTCCGCACATTATTCGGTATTATTATCTATGACAGCAATATTACACACACGATTCTATTTTATAACTACAAACAGTTACGTGCAGAACTTTATTAAATTCAACAACTGCAAACTACTCGTACTTCAATTTCAAAAATCACCTTTGCGAAGACAAAAACGAAAAACGAAACTTTTTTAGCACAAACATTATATGTTAAGATATCATATTGTGTTTAAAAAAAAAATTCGAACACGAAATCACACTCGAGTGCATATATACTTAGAAACACGGTGAAGAACGTAAAATACTTGTTATACTTAAAAACTTAATATTTTACCTTGAGTTGCTTTAGTTCAAAATATTTTATGCAATTCATTGGTAATAATGATATTTAGTTTGAATCTTAGCGTCCAAGCATTTGAACAAATATTGCTTTTAAATATAATCTGAATTTACAAATGAATCTTTGCTGCAAAAGTATAACTAAGTCAACATTATAAGAAAATCATATTATAAGCAAGTATACTAGTCTGTTATTTGTTTAATCAACCGCGCGAATGACTGAAAATGAAGACTTTCTTTTTAAATATGGGTTATTTTGTTTTCCAATAATTGATTTTTATGTGTCTAAATAAAAACAATAATATGTAAAAGAAAAGCATCCGCATTATAATCATTTGCATTTAAAAAACAATTAGTGATTCTTTAGAAACGGCTTAATTCTAAGTGAATAAAATAAACTTTGAATTCAAAAAACAAAATAAATGAAGTATAAGTTATAGTTTAACAAAATACCAATTAGCAAGAACAAGAAAACACACATTTGATTAAGAAACAGTGTTAAACCAATGCAAAATATGACAATAGCATATTTGAAAATTATATTTTGATGTATTATATAATGCAATTTAATTTTTCATAACATAAATGTATTTATCAATATGAGCTATATAATAGAATCATCAAACAAGATACACAAGATACAAGCAAGAATAATTGAATGCAGTGGTAAATAGATAAAACAAAGCGTTTCCATACAACACACCAATTACGAAATTAAGTACATAGCTTTAAAACACACACACAAAAAGAAATATTCGCACGAAAGGAAAACACATTTGTGCATGCCATTTCATTTCACGTGAGCAGGCGATAATAAACCTTATAAACAGATTCTTTATAAATATACATTACTTTATAATTAAGTGTCCGCATGCAATACAAGAACCTTGGGTGGGCATTGATCGTGAAATCCTTAGCAACACTTGATAATTGTGTAATTTTAAACACACATATATTATTATGGGATCATGCTTGTTTATCTAGGTTTAAGCCCTTGGTCAGTATTTCTCTTTTACTATGTGATGTTCCTAGAAGGCATTTATCTATAAGCAACTAACACGGATGAAAATAGAAAATTGAAAAAAAGTGTTTTAAACCTAACCCTGGACATATAAAAAGGACATTACAGTTCATTAAATGTTGAAAAAAAGATAAATATGAAAAGAATGTTAATATTACTTACTTTTTTTTTCATACAAATAACCATGCTATCAAAATCTTGCAGAATAAAGCAACCCACTAGGAGGAAAGAAACAGGGTTTACATATTTGATAAGCGAAAATAGAGAATACATGGTTGGTGCCGAGATGGAGAAAGTTTATTCGTTGAGGCTTAGAAAAAGAAAATAGGACGAGCTTTAGCGAGACCTATTTTTTTTCGGGCCGAACCGGATAAACTTTCTCCATCTCGGCAACAACCATGAATTCGATTTATCCTGATTCATTTTAAATTATGTCTTTAACACATGTTATCAAAGGCAAACTATTAATTGACATAAAATAATTAATTATTCAAGTCGGGCCTCCAAGAAATACACAACATTCCTTACGACCGAATAACTACCGATTATGTCACGTAAAATATAGTTTCACATTAAACTGTTCCCTTTAATAATTTCCTACAGAAAATAAATGAGAAATAAAAATGAATCGAGAATATGATGTGTTTATTGTTAGAAATGAAAAAAAATGCAACATCAAAATAAAAACTCAATTTTTGTTCAATTTGAAGGTCGTTGACTGAAACAAGTGTCTGTGAAAACGGATGAAAAGTTAAATGTCACACTTCACGATGAATTATTTCATATAAACTTAATAATTATTAACAGTTGCGCCTGCTAATAAGGATATGGATGTTTATCAAATATAGTGTAAGTTTGTTCGATATAATTATATTTCATTGAACAACTAAATCAATTGCAGACGACTGAAAATAAGTGTGTATAAGGGGAGTGTAACCGGTCTATTTGTATAACGAACGCCGTTTATTAAAAATTATTAGTACATATATGTTAAGGCAAATATGATAACTTCTTTGCTATATGTTTGCTTGAATTTAATACACATCTTTTACTTTTACTATCATTTTGTCTTGACCAAACATTTCTCAGGAATTTCGCATTGACATTTTGTAAAAGATTAAATATTAGAACATGTTAATCGGCGCGTAGGAATACGTACTTACGGTTGCCGGAGATCAACTAGTTTATTCGACCCTGCTTTATTAGGTCAATGTTTGCAACAGAGGCAGGATAAACATATATACTAGGACAACCTTTGTAAACTTATATTTATAATCTGAAATTGAAATTTCATACAAAAATATGTAATGATGAAACAACTGTATTATACTTATTTAATAATTTCGCAATTTGAGACATATTCCTGCATGTTTTTTAATTGTTAATGCAATGAATGCTTATTATCTATAAATATATTACAGTAGACGTTTTATCTTTCAAAATGCGTTGTATAGAAGGGGCAATAATTACATTTATTTGTCTACTTAATTAATATCAATACTATCAGTTTTGATTTTTCAATAATGTTCAATAATATTTAATTTTCTCAATGTTATTATCAATATGCATTAAATGCTGTACAAATTAAAGGCAAAACGATACAATTTCATTTCTATTTAGTACTCAAAATTATTTTTTTACGATCGGGTTGGAATATTATTGACAAATACTGGTGCTGACCTTCGATTATTTATTATGAGGCGCTTATATTTAATATAAAATTTCGAAATTATACTTTCATGTAATGCATGGTGTTCCACTTGTGCTGTTTTTATACGAAAATAGTCATCCTGAACAGCAAAAGCCAGTTTTAATGAAAATTCAGAATAAGCGCATTTCAATTTTAAATAATATTGGTTAGAGTTTCTTGCTAGATAAATAATGTATCAAATAATTCCCCGATTTGAATTATCTTTGTTTAATTAAGATCTTCATCGGCGCTTGTAATGGATGAAATTAAAGCTTCCTTCCTTTTTCCTTTGACATCCTCTGGCATTGTGTCGAATTGTACAGCAACAAACTTGTAATTTTCTTTCAGTTCCAAGGCGCTTGTCTGTTCGTACTTAGTGCAGATATCCAGTATAATGTTCCAGTCCTGAAACAATGAAAAGGGATGAATATGTTGCAAGTGCTAAGTAAAAAATGCTCGTTCTAAAAGGTGCATCACTTTACTGAATTCATATAGAAAATTAAATAGAGCATTAAATTGCTGTATCATACATGTATATTTGTTTACCGTTAGCGCTTGTTCACATGATGCTAAGATAAGCAAACCGTATTCAGCATCATCTAGAAGTAGCTCGTTGGCCTTTATCCTCATTTCCATCGCATGGTGCGATTCACTCATCTTCTGCCAAAACAATTGCATCGCCGTGAACTGACCTCCTAAACGAATTGCATATTTAGCTGTGTCTTGGATTTGTCTTGCATCGACCAGTGCAGCTAAAACGAAATGTTACGAAAGAAATGTAACACAGTGTTAGGTAACATAATTGCAATTTACAATTTTTTAGTATTTTCATTAGCCTATTTACGATTTTTTAAATGAAGTAAAGATATAGCGAATATATATTTCTTTAGGTAACGTTAATGTATATAATATAAACAAATATGTGAAATTTATTTATTGTTTTTATTTTCCGCGTCTCCAAACTTAATTTAGGTGAACAGATTCATAATCCACTTGACATGACACTATATAAAACATGTCACACGAACACTTTGTCTCATATTGTCATAATCTAGCACTCTTTGTAAAGGCCCACCTCAATTTGTTCCAAACAAATTTAGAAACTTCTATGAATTGCAAAGTGTAAACGTTTTAAAACCCGCGAACCATTTATCACCCAGTCTATTAATTTATTTGTTGAACCTAACATTGACTTTAAAAGATTATGTGCTTATTTGTTGAATTTACACTTTCTGCCCGTGCCTTTACTAACGTCCATACATCATTTCTTTAAAGTATTTAAGAAGGAACTATATATTTTGGTCCTAATTTCAAACACATTACGTTTAACATGTTCATGTGGTCATTTTAAATAATTGGATAAACAACTGTTTTCCAAGACAAATAAATACACATTTAATGTAACGCAATTTTAGCTGATGCTGTAGAGCAATTTTTGTATACATTGTACGAAAGAAACAAAGATTCTTTTTTTATAAATCAAATTGACAAAAGATTGTTTTCTATATGACGTGTAAAGTATTATGGCGAGAATGGTAGATGTTACGGAATATTTATATGTCCACATAATGCAGTTGTCCACAAAAATGCATAAAATGTGCCTAAAACTGTTGATGAATTAGTGGTTTTTTTTATTAAAAGTACTAAAACATTAAAAACAGCAAACAACAACAACAAAAACATGTTTATACTTATTGTTCTTTGTACTATAAAATGATATTGCACATTTTATAAATTAACGAAAGATTAACATATCCTGACCAGTATGTTCTGCCGAAAACTTGATATGGTTTTACTATTGGAAGACATTCCACTTAAACGGGCCGTCCAAAGTTTTAGTAAATTGACAACATTAAAAAAAAGTAGTTTCAGATTCGCAAATTTTCGTTTTTGTTATGATATTTTGGAGGACATAGTAAAACTGATCATTTACCATGCTCTTAAATATCCATTATACACATCTTTTGACGATTTGAAAACCTGAAAATTATAAAGCGTCGTGCGACGCGAAACGATTGAATAATTTGGAAAGTTATGTTGTTGTAGCTATATTTTGGGAATCTACGAGTATTGCTTACATTAAGCATGAGCATGGATGGTCGAGTGGTCTATGCGGGAGACTTTTTACTCCAGGACTCCTGGGGTCATTGGTTCGAGCCATGTTGAGGGTTACTTTTTTTCCTTTTTTAAAATTGTTTTCTTGTTGTTTTACTGGAGATGTTTAGGTCAAATGTTTACATTTATCAATATAAAGCATTTAATGACATGCTTCAATACATGTCAAAATCTGTTGGACGGCCCCTTTAACAAGTGATGAAAATGAATACTTTCATTGAGTTAAAAGGCATGTAAACACATGATTTATTTTAATTATTTACCTATGAATATCATCTCATTAGCTGTTGGCATTCGAACGACGTTTCTTTCCAATTAATATCGCATAATCCGCATTGAACTGTGAAAAATTAACCAAAGTTTTCTTGGTCTACTCCTTTTGTAACATGATATATTATACGCTGTTCAACAATAAGTTCCAAATCTAAAACATACTTTACAAATAACTGTCTTTGTTTTCTCGAGAGATAAAAATACAACTATCACCCCAAGGCTTCATTATATGAAGTGTGCGCATGCGCAATTTCGAGGATTTGACGTTGTTATGTATATCAAATATATGAAATTTTAATAAACTTAAAGGGACTGTCAACCGCGATTGACGAAAAAAGAAAAGTTCTAAAATACCGTATTTTTTACAATTATTAGTTTATATTGATTAAAATATCACGACTGGTATATTACATGACTTGAAAATAGTTGTTAAGTTCTCATATTTTCAGTATATTCGGTAATAAATTTTACGGGTATGTCTATCAGGTAACTACCAGTTAAATATAAATAACGCATTTAGATTGCTCATCATCGTCACGTGGTAAACCCAGGAATGCAAATTGTGCATGCATAGTGAATTGTATATATTTTACATATAAAATGATCAATCTAATTGCGTTATTTATAGTGTGTATATCGTTATGTCACCTATTTTCGCTATGTACTTTCGATTTCACATCGCGAAATTTTATTACCGAATATACTGAAAATATGAACTTTTTTCAAGTAACGTTATATACCAGTCGTGATATTTTAATCAATATAAACAAATAAATGTAGAAAATACGTTGTTTTTTTTTCGTCAATCGCGGTTGACAGTCCCTTTGAAACGAATAATCGGAATGGAAAAATATGAAATATATTACACGCATGTTTAACACGCTGTAAAACGGTAATATATTGGATGGACATGTGTTAAGAATAGTGCCAGCTGATTAAAAATTATCATTTGGTGCATACTAGTTTTGTTTTCACAGCGATGTGTATATATATAGTGACGTATGTGTAAGATTACACTCTCCATGTTAGATATTAGATGAACAGATTGCCGCGAAATTTTAAAACCAATCTTATGGGACATAAACACACACACGTTCAGAAGTCTTTTCGTGCTATGTATAAAGAGGACTTCCCGATCCCTCCAAGCAACCATGCATATAAAAGGAGCGAACTATTTTTCAACCACGGAAGGGAACATATCGACCATGTATATAATTCTTTCGCATTAAGTCATTGGAAAATCTTTTTTATGTAAGGATGAGTACAAATATTACAGTAAGTGCGTTGTGAAATGAAATTATTGCGCTGCTGTTCACATGGCGTACATATAACTGACTTAACTGACTAAACTAGAAAGTGCAATGTTTTACCTTTCTTATCTGCAAGATCAGACGACTTTGCTTCCAGTTCCAGCGTGTTGTATCTGCAATCAAGTATGCTTTTATTGGCTTCGGTTATTTCTGATCGCAATTTGTTTTGTTGTTCAGCTGTTTGTGCCTGCAGCTGTCGAAGGTGTTCATTCTAAAACCAAAATTTTCAGAATGTTTCTTCAAGAACTCAACGATTCAAATATATTATTGTTATTTTTCGATCAAAATGAAAAAGCGTTTTTATGTATACTGACAGCTAACAGACAATTATATAGTATTATAACAATAACATGTTCTGAAATGCCCTTGTTGAATATTGACGATATAAAACGCATCGAGTCAGATGGCATTTTTGTGCATATTGTATATTGTACTAACCTTGGTATTGATGCTGGCGTTAACGACCATCGGAGAAATAATACCCCTTAGTGTCCCGTATCCTGCTCCTACTAAAAGGGCACCGGGGCCAAGTATGAATGTTGCGGCAAGGGCTCCGCCTCCAATGATTCCATCGATCCAATTAGGATTTTTCGCCCACGAGATCCCTTTGTTGTAGTCTTCCTCTGTGTTATAAATATGCGCTATAATTTTACTCAGGGGACATATGACCGGTATTTATACTGCATCCCCGTTGAACAGAATTGCATATATTCGTTTATTTACATATTGTTCTATTTTCAAATATATTTTTACAGAAATAGTAAAACAAATAGCAATGTAGTTTGTTTTTCGATGCAAGGAACCGATATGATTGAACACACAACATCATAATCGAGCTCTTCAAAAAACTTTTCAGTAACGTTTTTAAAGTTATAATGAACAAAATTGACCTTCATTATCACGTGTAACCTTTACCATTTTCATTACTTTTATTATACAAATTAATGTATTGTTCTATTTTTAAAACGAGACTTATAAATTAATAAGTCATTTAGTAAATAATTTTTTTTTTTTTTTTAATTCAATATAAGACATACAATGTATACATGTATATAATCATAAAACAAAGTGATACCATGTAGCAGCAATAATGTTCAAACATGTCGTACAAGATATGCTAATATATACTTTTTTTTCCTTGTGGTTTTCTTTTGATTTAACAAAAGGGTTACTATGTATTGTTTTCTTTGGTCGTTTGTGATTTTTGAGAAAGAAAAAGAACAGTTGCCTAAAGTGGGTAGAAAGCATACTGGACTTGTTTATGAAAGTGTAATGTGTTTCCATTTTTGTTCAAATATATAGTGTAACATTGTTTAGGGCTAATTATTTTTCAATTTGAATCTTCAGTTTTAAATAATTGATAAAACAGTTCATTGTAGGTGTTTGTTTACTGTATTTCATGCTGAATATAAAATATGTCATTAATATAATTATGTAATTCACAGCGTTATTAATCTCTTGTATTTTGAAGGTATTTACACCTAAACTGATGTCTAAGAGAGATAATTTAACATTTAATTGTTGTTTCTCTAGAAAGGTTGTCAATTGATTCCATATAGGTTGAATATGTTTACACTCCCAGAAAAGGCGTTCTATTGTTTCAATATGTTCACTCCACATATCACATAGATTTGTGTTGGATAGGTTGCACTTAAAAAGATACTTATTTGTAGCTATGATTCTCTGGATGTGTTTATATTGAAAATTTCTCAGTGTGCTATCAGTAGTTGATTTATATGGCATGACAAATATTTGTTTCCAATTAAATTCTTTTTCTCCAAGAAGGTTTTGCCATTTAGTTGGAGATTTCGGCCGGATTTTTAATTTGAAGTTTGTAAACTATTTTGTTCGTTTTGTTTTGTTTTGCAGTTATGTTTTCTACGAATGTTTTTTTGAGTACATGTTGTGTTATTTGTATTGGTAGCAGCTTTAATATGTATGGGTATACTTTTGATCAATGTGTAGTAAGGAAATTACCTGTAGGTATTCCGTAAATGTAGCATAAGTTTTCAAAAGAATAGAAGTCGTTTATTCTGCTGTCGTACAATTGATCTACATATTTTAAATCTTGTTCAAACCAATGTTTATAGAAAAACGTTTTATTGGTAGTAGTTATATCTTTATTGTTCCATAAAATGATTTTACTGTTTATTTTGGTTTCTAAATTTTGAGTAACTTTACACGATGCCGATAGAACATTCGATAGAAATATGTTTTTGTTTGAAATTTCATCTAAGATATTATTGTCGATATTTAATTCAAAAAGTAAGGAGTCACCATATGTTTTTAGAATTTTCTGGTAGAATAATTTCCATTTACTCGTATTGGTTTTATCTAAATATCTTTTAACCCAACTGCATTTGATTGCATTCAGGAATGAATCTATGTCCGTTAGTCTGATACCTCCATGTTCTACTGGTTGAATTAAATGAGTTCGCTTAATTTTATCAGGTTTACCGTCCCATATGAAATTACATATTTCTGATTTTATATCTTCAATAATAACATTCGGTGGGTTTGGGAGAACTGTTAGTGTTTAAATTAATTTGGGGAGCGCAAACGTTTTCCACACGGTGTTTTTTCCGATCAGTGTTAGTTTACAATGCTGCCATGATTTTAAACAGTTTTTAAATTTTTGTAATTAAGGCAATATGTTTTTTAGAATTGTTTCATTTTCATTGTTTGTAAAGGTTATTCCTAACGTTGTTGCTTCATCTGATGTCCAATTGAATGTTATTTATTGATGAACATAAAAACGAATTATTTATTTGTTAAGATTGGCAAAAAGTTATATTTATTTAATGCTGTTTTGTCGTATGCTTCGATTTATTTTACCCTCATTGTTTGATGAGCTGGTGTTCATTTTAGAAGGTTACAAGAAGAAGATGACAATTTAGTCCGTATAATATTCGTTTAAGTCCTTTTTAGTGACCGGATAATCATTGTTTAACTTATATTGTTATTACGTAATCAATATATATGTACATTATATGTTGGTAAAGTATGTTTACTTTATTTTTGTAACTGCATAGGTTAGCAAATAGGTATACGTTTTCATAAAATACGCCATTATGTATGATTTTCTAAATGTTATTGAAAAAATTGAGGTTAAGATTTTACACCATTGACCACCAGCTATAATAGTTTCATGTTAAATGTTAAACAAACGAATAATGATTACTGATTTTCTTTAAGTATTCATCATTCGGTGATGTAATGCGTTTACTACAGAACCCACCTGCACGTTTCATGCTTCTTTCGTGTTCAATTTTCATATCTTCCATTTCTTTTGTTAACTCATTTTTCTCTTTTTCCTTTTCTTCTTTATAGGCGATTGCTTCTGCAAGTAATTGTTTCTGCATTGCAATGGCTCTTTGAAGTTTCCTTGTTTCTTCTCCAATATCTTCTACTTTACCATTTAGATACATTTGCATCTCTATTATTTTTTTCTGAAATTCGTTGTAGCTAAAGGTATACAAAAACAACTGTGCATTTTAATATTGTATAATTCTATACCATAAATTGCATGTATTACTGCTTTTAATCCGTTTTAACATTTCAAAACATTAGTGACAATGATCGCCTATTAATATTTTTAAAATTGTTTAGATGTGCTGTTGAGTTTTTTCGAATTCGACGCGGTTTGTTCATTGTACAACAAAATAATAAATATTTGTTATATTCATTCAAACATAAATATTTTCTTTACATTTACAAATTATTCGTATGTTGAAATAATGATGGTGGATGTGTTTTAGAGATTGCAATGGCACTACCTCTGAACGGTTTCCGACGATTTCTTCTCCATATCTGTTATGTACTTGGTCGCCATCGTTATGGTCTTAAGTACGAGTTTTGGGTCCTTGTTAAAAAAATCGTATTGGTCAAAGAAAAGTTGTTAGCTAAATAGCCATGGCTATGCATATCTTGTTGGCGACTAGGATATACAATATTACAATATTACAATATTACAACTCAAAGCTGTTGAAAACATTAGAACGCTATTGTGTCCATATCAGTCAATCTAAATGATCAAAGCTCAAGTCTTTGTCCATAAATCTGATTATATATCACGAATAACATCGTAAAACATTTTAAGCAAGCTGCCGTATGCCCCTATAATTATGTTGGGCTTACACAGCGAACAAAACGAATTCTCAAAGATACAAGAAAATACTTTGTTAATTAATCCATCGATTCATTATAAGATGTGGTCTTCTTGAGACAGAATGTTCAGTTCGGTTACAAGAAACACAAAAATAGGAAATATAACGAAAATTAGAGTTTGCATAGTAAGGAATGTCGAATAAAACAGCTAACCTCATGCAATTAAAACAATAACGATAACTATAAAATCAAATCAAGATATTGAGAACTTATGATCAAGCTTATAGAAAATACATACGCAAATCCAAAATTAAAAAAATATCACAGCTAGATTTTGACAAATATAATAGCAGAATCGTAATGAATCAGTAACTTATTATACCCATATTTTTTTTTTTGGGGGGGGGGCATAGTACAAATACGCTAAATAATATATGTTACGTTTTATGCAAGAACAGTTGCATCAATGTATAATTAAATTATAACAAATAATACCTTCTTTTCTACTCCTAATTTAATATAGGGGATGAGTGTGTCAATTATATGCTTTGACGTAACCTTCAGTTTCTGCATCATTCCTAGAGCCATCAAATGTTCAGTTCGAGCGCCATGCGCTGTCTGTAGAACCTGAAATCGAATCGCGAAATCGCTTTTTAATATGGGTTTTACAATAAATACTTAAGATTCAATATAAATATTACCTAGATGCAATCAGTGACCTCTGACCTGTTTGCGTAGTGATAATCGGTGTATACCGACCTCATATAACTATATACAAACATCTAATTACTTTAGAAATGAGACTTAAGTAGCCTTTTAAATAAATTTCACTTAGGTACATACATTTTTGTTAACACAGTGGTAATCATTTTAGTATAATAATTAAGAACAAACACAACTGTCAACACATTGCATATCTCGTTATCTTTATCTCTTAAGTATAACCTGTTTATAAGTTTAAATCCAAGAAATGCCAGACGAAAGGTAATGGATTTCATTTTTATCTTATCTATGCGTTGATAAATATGTCATCTTAGATTAATTCTGTAGGTAAATGTTTGCCTACAAATGCAAAAGTAGTATGCTTGAGCTTACTTTTCCCGCAACTTCAGTGTGCTTACATGCCATCATGTACGCCAGCTCAAGATTATTGGCCATTTGACGTTGAGGGAGGAATAACTGTTTCGGAGTTAGCTGTAAAAGCAAACGCATGCTTATAACTATCGATGCACTCAGTTATTATTAGTACTCGTTTTCTTTTACTTAAATACAACTTTTAGAAGTTAAACGAAAAAAAGCATTGACGTGTGTTTATGTTTTTACTTATTTGCATGTCTATTGAGAAGCAAATGTGCGTATTATGACATGCATTTAAATAGGAATATCCCGATTATGTTATAACGATTTGTCTCACAAATTCAAATCGATATCATCCACAGTTCTTATTTATCCAGACAAAGACAAATCGGCTATATAACAACAGTAGATCATAATTGCACACATTGTTCATCTTATTAAATACAGCACTATCCCAAATTAAGTTTCCTAGCACGTAACGTTATTAAATCGCATCTAATCAACCAGTTAATTTAAGTAAACTTTAGTTACTCACAGATGCTGAATAATTATTTATTTGTTGATAAAAGATGTAATAATCTTCGGTTGTAAGACATGAATGGTATCGCTTATTTTGAATGTTATTCTTACTAACTTACAAAAAATGCTTAGTTTTAAAAATGGAGGTATGGATAAATGTAAGACTATTACCGAAATATGTTTGTTGTTTAAAAAGCACATTCAAGGAGACTTTATTCTTATTAAGTTTTATAAAGCGTTAAACAAAGTAATTTGCATGTCTGGACATTTTGAGAGTTCAGCAAAGCATGCTTCATATCATATCTTATGTATATGTTATTTATTTTTACATTTTTATAAGTAACAGTGACCAAATCTTAAGCTATGCTATTTAGATTCTTAACTTTGACCCAAGTGAAATAAATATTCGATCATTTATCAAAAGCACCATCATTCGTTACTGTTTTGTGTTTCGGGACCGACACAAAATACAATAAAGCGAGAGTACGTTATATGTAACAAGTTTGTGAATTATGGTGAAAATGCAAATACGTTATCACAGTGTTGAAGTTTTAAGTGTTGAATGAAGAGACTTTTTTTTTAATTTTCACTTTTAAAAACTTCAATAACATGTTTATGAAACAGACCGAAACAATTTTTAACAGCTGTAGGGGACATTGCAAAAGATCATTTTTGTGAAGTCTATTTCAATAAGGCAAAGTAAAACTAAATGATTTGACGTCCTATGTTATAACTTTCAAAATCTGTCTAAAGCTTTTGTGACTTCTGTGTGAAATTATATAATCATGCATGTAACTTGAAGGCCACCAAAGGTTCGTCCCTTTCATATTTGATAAATGTCAAATAAGCGGTTTAAGGAAAATGTGGTTTAAATTGTTAACTTTGAATATAAATTGGAATGTTCAAGTGATCTTTTACAACAAACGTAATGACTCTGTTTGTGAAAGACGAAAGGTCAAAGTGAATAACTTAATCATGCAGACACATACGGAAGTGCAGCAGAGAGGTGAAGTTGAACATATATTTTCAAAATCCAATCTTGTATCCGAATTTCGGTACTCAAGAACGACACTAATGTTGCAGTTGAAAAATGATAAATCATATGTTCATTTTACTCGAAATGTTCAAATATATGCAATTGCATTTTTAGCTCGACTATTATATATGAAATATATATAGTGGAGCTATCCTACTCACCCCGGCATCGGCGTTTCCTTTTCCGTGCCGTTTACGTTCCGTTTCCGTTAGCGTGCAAATGTTAAAGTTTTCGTACTACCCCAATTATTTTCATTGTACCTTGACATATTGCTTTCATATTTTTCATACTTGTTTACCAACATGCCCCCAACCTATAAACAAGAGCAGACAACTCTATCAAGCATTTTGTCATAATTATGGCCCCTTTTCCACTTAGAATATGCAGCAAATGTTAAATTTTGCGTACTACCTCAAATATTTTCAATGTCCCTTGACATATTGCTTTCATATTTTGCATACTTGTTTACCATCATGACCCCAACCTATAAACAAGAGCATACAACTCTATCAAGCATTTTGTCATAAGTATGGCCCCTTTTCCACTTAGAATATGCAGCAGATGTTAAAGTTTGCGAACAACACCAAATATTTTCAATGTCCCTTGACATATTGCTTTCATATTGTGCATACTTGTTAACCATCATGACCCCAACCTATAAACAAGAGCATACAACTGTATCAAGCATTTTGACAGAATTATTACCCCTTTTATACTTAGAATATGCATATTATTGATAAATCTATGTTAAACTTTGCGTACTATCCCAAATATTTCCTATATCCTTTGACATATTGCTTTTATATTTTGCATACTTGTTTACCAACATGACCCTAACCTATAAACAAGAGCAGACCACTGTATCAAGCATTATGACATAATTATGGCCCCTTTACACTTAGACCCCCCCCCCCAAAAAAAATTTTTTTTTTTAACATCATCTAATAAATTACCTCCTCCCACATTATACCCCCTCTCAACCCCCCCCTAAAAAATAGTTTTGTTTTCCTTTTTTTTTTAAAGATCGTCTAATAAATTATTGCATATGAACAATTTCCCCATGATGGCTTACGTTATACTGTCTAGCACTCGAATAGTCGAGCGCGCTGTCCTCTGACAGCTCTTGTTTTAATATAGTATTAACGAAACTCGTATACACAAACTACAAACACTGAATCCAAATTAAAAAGTAATATTAATTTAAAAACATTATTGGCAACAATCTTGAAGACATTCAATTGTATCTACATACAAGAACAGCATTGAAATGTAATACCTTAAAAAAACGTCAAATGGCCATGAAACTGTTATCAAAAGAAATAAATTTGCAAGAAACAGATGATTTGCTTTTTATTCCCGAGAATTCTCTATCAATGGATTGTTTAAACAACATCACCCATAGGTTATTTAGTTATATCTAAAACCCAAATAATGAGATCATCTACAACCACATATAAATTTATACAAATTCAATGTATTTAGGACTCTTAATGATACACAATATAGTATTTGCATCATTCGTATTCAAACCGTTGTCTTTGCACGTTATTTACACTAATTAACAAGAGTACGTTTCGACGAAACACACATCTCACAAAAACGATTAATTTCAGCTGCGCCAGCTGGAGAGAAACCGTCCTGTATTTGCGGCATGAACCAATTGCAAAAAAAGTGCTAAACACGAAAAAAAAACACACACGCTTAAAAACAATTTGATGAACAAGAATGCTATGCATTAAACACGTTACTACAAGCCAAAGAGGTCATTTTCCCGCTAAAATTGCAAAAATTGGGTGAGTAGGTAGCTTAACCATTCCTTTTCGTTAACTTTGTTTTAAAGATGAGAGCTTTGGTAAGTATTTGCGATAATTTTATCATTTTACATTGTTTTCTGTTGGTAATGATAAGTTAATTTAGCTAATGAGATCAAAGGTGTAGTGAATATGATCTAATTTAGCAAAAGATTTCCAAAACTCAACCTGGAATACCGAAACAAAAATTCACTGACGTTAAAGTACTTAGAAAATAGCTAAATAAGTTAGTATAAAGCACTGTGTTTCTCTAAAGAAGTTATAACAAAGAAGCAATGACAAAAATGTCTTTATAACTCGTAGAGCGCGCCCAAAGTATAACTATACGTTAGGAGTGCACCATTAGGCAACATAAAGTCATCTGTTGGAAAATTATATCGCTGGAAGCGCCCCGTGTCTGTTTCCCATGTCAAATTCGGATGTTTCCTCATTGTCATCAGACATATAGAGGAAGTTGTAAAGGTTGCCGATTCCCATCTCGCAGTCACGGACATATGCTTTAAACTTCGTAGTAAGGTCTCGACAATCCTATTGATCGAATATAAACAAGTGGAAATAATTATTATCATCACTGCAAGGTTCTTTATTTTGAGGCGAATTTATCAAGTTCAGTCAAGTTTGACATATGCAAAAAATACATGACAAACACAGATACCCATGAATTATAAGGTGTCAATTAATTGGAAACATATTAACTAGTCACAACGTCACCAATACCACCGAACTTATTTCCAGCTTTGTTCAAAGACAAAGAAAGCTTGAAAAAGTGTATTGAATATTTTAGGCTTCAATTTAATCGCATAGCAAATTTGGAGATATTTATATCCTCAAACATAAATTTTGCTGCGTCAAAACCGTCATAGAATACTACACCGCCACTAATCGACAGAGATACTTTATTATACTCTTCCCTGTATTAATATAGTTAAAAAATAAATTTCAATGTCATTAAAAAGTCATGTATTGTGAGTTGTTGCATGCGACAAACCGTTAATAGTTTCCATATTTCTGGGTATATATTTTTTCCTTTTTTTGGACATAACTTACTGTTTCATAGCCTTTGAAGCGATCACGCGTTTGTTGAACCTGTATCTTTTGACCAAAGTTTAAGACCTCCTTTAAGTTTAAAACTTCATCGGTCATGCTTTCCCAAAACATCACCAAACGACCGACGTTCTTTTGAATTGTTTTAAGAAGGATAAGAACTTGTTTAAGACTTTCTGTGTCTGCACTCTTGACTAAAATAGAAGTAACAACGTTTCAAACATATATACATATTTTTTTATTTCATAGTTGTTAAAGTTCCTTGATAAAGTTTGTTTAAAACGAAATAGTTTTTGCTTTAGACATAAAATTAAATAAATTAAACGTTAAAATGCCAAGCAGTTTTGTTTTGTATACGTGTGTATATATATATATATATATTTTGTTATGCACCAAATATACACCTTTCCATTCTTTAAGTTCGTCCAACGCTGCTGTTTGTTGGATAATTTCATTATTTATTTTATGTAAACTGTCTCTGACTTCACGGCTTTCTTGACGTAAAAGTTGTAATTCGTTTTCAATTTCTGTTATTCGTGTGTTTTGTTCAGCCTAAAATATAAATAGGTTAACTTGCAACATGATTTAGATAAAGTGCTGATTAGGTTTTTCCTCAACAATGCTGTGTGAAACAACGGGTAAAAAATAAATGTTCGCAAAAAACATGGATTCGAATTATTATATAAAACTTATGCTTAAGAATTTTATTTTAGAATTATTAAATGTCAGTTTCAATAAAGCAACACAAAATATTCCAGAATGAAAAGAAACCATATAAATTTGCATAAAGGTTTAAATGCATACGTAAATAAGGTTAAAATGTTAATGATATTTTACATGTTAATAAAATGAAAGGATTTATGCCTGTTTAACTTGGTTTTGCTGTTTACACGCTGTGTCATAGTTACATCAGATGGCCTCTAAAAAACATTACTTGAATTCATCCAGAGTTAAGATGAATGCCACTTTGATAGCTTTATTGAATATACTACTATAATTATCTTTTCAAACTGACCATTTTGTTCTGAGAAACTGCTCGCATTATAAGAAAATTATTAAATAAATGCAATAATAAAACATTAAAAAAGTAAATTCTATATAAACTTATAAAAGATCCTAAAAATAACTTTTCCAATTATGAAGCCAAACAAGTAAAACTTGTTTACAAATAATATGAATATTGTGATTATCACCACACTAATAAATACACACAGCTAAAGTTAATTAACAGTTTTACTCGGATGAGAGTGTTTATATTTGTAGAAGCCTTCACAAAATAGAATACTTCTCCTTGCGGGGTATAACTGCATAATAAGTAGTATAATAATACTTATGTCTTACTACTACTGTTTTATCATGTTTTGGTTAGCCATTAAATGGTTGTTGTTCGACGATACTAAAATAAATTATTGAACTTTACTTTCGCTTTGTCAGTGAAAGTTTTTTTTATAAATTATAAATGCTACTGGACATCCAATACTTAAGTTGTTTTGAACATGCACGAACGTATTTTCTTATTATATGATATATGTAAGCTAGTCATATATATGAGCTTATATATATCTCCATGTGAATGTTCGACTGGTAATTTGTTTCATTTCATAAGTAGGATGGTTTTTTTATACACACGTTTTGCGTTGGCCAACTGGGGAATTTTGGTATGTATCTTTTACAACTTTTCCAGACCCATGGAATCAATGATTGCTCTGTGCTCTGTAAAAAAATGTGTAGTTTGTTTCGTATATTTGCTTCACATTTTCACATTCCGAGCAGATTGCTCGTTATATAATTTGTTTACGGTTAACAGGTAACTACATATTGAAAACAAAGCTATTGAAATGCGTGTATGCTAAGTGTTCAAATAATGATCAGACAATGGTATTTATACGTAAATCAATTTAAAACAAACACAATGGAAATTTGAATTCGTGTTTGTGTTTCTGTCTCTTTTTTAATTTCTGTACCATTTATATTTTATATATAATTTTATTTATTTTCGTAATTTCGTATTTCGTTATAATGTAAACACCAGGATTTTCTCATCAATTTTCATATGGCTGTTTTAAAAGAGCGGAATCCTTAGCATAACCATATATTACAACATGCAATAATGCCTCCGAATTACATTCAAATAATGAGTGAATATAAACGTTAATTGGCATATATACCGAATTTGATGTGGGATCTGCCTTATCGCTATTATCTTCATCAGAATCTGTAAAATTAAGAAAACAAAAAACAATTTGATAACTTCGTGTAATAACTATACTGTACTATCAATAGAGCTGTATTATATCTTTTAGTAATCAGTTGTATAACCAGGATGCAATCTTACTTGATCGTTGCAACTGGTTTTTAAGTGGCACCATTTTATCTTCAAGCTCTTGTTTTCTTGTTGTAAGTTTCCCTTGCTCAAATAGAGCGCGGGCAGTTAGTTGTTCTTTTGTGTAGAGTTGTTTTTTAATGGTTTCAGATTCTTGCGTTTCCTCTTCATTCTTTTTCTCAGCTGCTTTTATGTGACTTGCTACTTGCTGCTTTAGCTGGAGATATCTATAAAAGATAATCAAGATACAACTAGCTCTACTGTTAGGTTGGTTGCAAGTACAGGCTAGAGCGCAAGATACCATGTTTGTAGTAAACAAACAAGCAAAAACTTCGACAAAGAAAACGAACAACTTTAAACAATCATCGAGACAATAATTCAAGTACAGAGGTAATATTTCTAGTATGTTTTCAAAATAGTATTTTAAATAGTCTGATGATCATATATTAAACTGGTAATATTTTTTTAATCAGTTTTGTGAACAAAATCTACTCGAAAATTACAAACTAACCTTTCGGTCACCGCCTTTGTTTCATTTTTCATTGATTCTGCTTGGTTTATCACTTGATCGAAAGCCTTTCTCAACAGGGTAAGGTCCTGGACACAAAAATGTGTAATAATGAAATCAGAACCAACACAACCTGAGTTTGTTAGGTCATAGCAATAAATATAATGAAAACGCGTTCAGATATTGCTTTAGTCATGCAAAGCATGTTGTTCTAATCGGTGCTATTGACAATAATACACCAATATGTCATTTTGCCTTGATGTAAACAAAAACAAACCAACACAACCGGTCAATTATGACTCAGATATTGAAAGCAGTACCAAGAGAAAACGGAAATATCATAACACAGTAGTAGTAGCAGAGCAGAAATAGTAGAAGCATCAATAGAAGTAATAGTAGTAGTAGTAGAAGTAGTAGTAGAAGTAGTAGTAGTAGTAGTAGTAGTAGTAGTAGTAGTAGTAGTAGAAGTAGTAGTAGTAGTAGTAGTAATAATAGTAGTAGTAGTAGAAGTAGTAGTAGTAGCAGTAGTAGTAGTAGTAGTAGTAGTAGTAGTAGTCGTAGTAGTAGTAATAGATGATGTAATAGTAGAAGTCGAAGAAGTAGTAGTAGAAGAAGAGGAAGTGGACGTAGAGGTAGTTGTAGCAGTAGTCGTAGTGGTAGCAGCAGAATATACGTAGTTCGTAGTAAGTAGTAGTACGTAGTAGTAGTAGTAGTTAGTAGATAGTCAGTACTAGTCGGTAGTAGTTAGTAGTCAGTTGGTAGTAGTAGTTAGTAGTAGTAGTAAGTAGGTAGTTAGTCGTAGTCGTAGTAGTAGTTGTAAAGGTAGGTAGTAGTAGTAGTAGTAGTAGTAGTGTAGTAGTAGTAGTAGTAGTAGTAAGTAAGTATTAGTAGTAGGTAGTAAGTTAGTTGCTGTAGTAGTAGTAGTAGTTAGTAGTAGTAGTTTGTTAGCAGCAAAAGCAGAAGTAGAAGAAAGTAGAGTCGTAAGTATTATTGTAATAGTAGACGTAGTAGTAGTATAG